>NW_008339433.1:7479016-7485347 GCF_000622305.1 Nannospalax galili | reverse complement strand
GTCTCCATGGTTTTTACCCCTTCTCTTTAGATGAGCAATTTCTTTTGAAATAATTATGAGATCTCTGATTGATTTTTGCCGCTTAAAAATCTGCTCTTGAATACTTGTAGTCTTGAGTCATTCACATATTCACTAAATTTAACTTCGGAATTTGTGCTTGATTATTTTTATTACTCTATTTATATTGATATTCTCTACTTGATGAGACATTACTTTCTTGATTTACTTTAGTTGTATTCCATGTTTTCTTTATGTCATTGAAAGTATATTTAGGACAATTCATTTATAAGTTTATAAGTTTTAGCGTGCAATTGCAATGCCTGTTTGTATAGAGAAAGTTTCAGTAATTTCTTTTTTTATGTGAGTGAATTATATTGTTTTAATTTCTTAAAATATGTTTAATCATTTGGACTTAATTCTCATAGTTGCATTGATATAAAATCAATAATGTCAGTTTAAAATTATAGAATTGATTTAGATCAAATTATCTCTTGTGATTCTTTGTTTAAGGTGTCAATTTAAACAAAGTGTCAACTTATTGATTACCAAGATTTTTGCTCTGGCATTACTTATTGGGCTTTCTCTGAGAATGTTTATTTTGGGATGAGCATGATAAATTAGTAAACTGAGTAGAACAGATTTCCCCCAAATGTGAATGGCCTTTATTTACACATTTTTAACACTGGAATATAAGAGGCTGATCCTCTCAGTAGTAAGATGATGCTTCTTGCCTTGTATGTTTGAATTTTCCCATTAGTTACTTTCTGTCTTTGGGACTGAACTGAAATGTTGGTAATTTCTACATTTTTGACCTGCCCACTTGGAGAAGAAACCATGACAAAGTCTCTTAAAATTAGTGGTCCTCCAGTCATAGACAGCAACTATAGCCACATTTTTCTGGATCTCCAACTATGTGACTCATTTGAAAATCTTGGGACTTGTCAGACTTCATAATTTCATGAACCAATTCTATATCACACAGATACAGACAAAAGACTGGACACACACACACACACACACACAAAAACACACATTCACACACACAGGGCTCTGGAGATAAATATCTTGTGAAACACAAAATATAAGATTTACCATACTTTGACTAATTCTAAGAGTTCCTCTGAAACCTCTTCTTCTTTGAATCAGAAAGAAATTAAAAATTAGTTTAATTAATTTCATTCAATTTTTGCTTTGACTTTCATTGTTTTAATGAAATAATTTGGAAATTTTTGTGACATTCCTTCACAAACATTTAGTTCTATATTTTAAGAGTTTTATATTTTAGTTCTGATATCACACTTTTTGGAGTTATTGAGTTTATTGTGTGAAAAAGTATCAAATTTCGTTTGTATATGGATTTCCCATTTTCCAAGGACAAATTCTTAGACACCGTTAGATGAACCATCTCTTTGCTTCTGCAATAAAAGTAAAGTGTCAAAATTGCTACATAACATAATGTCAGTTTCAACTTTAGACTATCCAATAGCTAAAATTTACAGGTTTCACTTTAATCAATACTGAAGGTCATTGGAATTCTAAATATACTTCTGAGATGTCAACCTTAAGTGCCTGCTATCCAGAATCTGATAAAAGTTCAATTGAGCCATCTGATTTGAAAGTGAATGCCCACACTACATTAATTCAATTAGCTCAATTCTTTTAGACGCTTTTTTTTTTTTTTTCTAGTTCTATTCCTATACCTGGTAGATTTCACAGAATGTAATAGACTTGTGCTCCATTAGATGAGTACACAGGAGAAATATTTTTCTTAAGTTATCATTTAATGATTTGTCCTTGGCTTGTATGAATGGCCTATATAACAGAGTTATTTGAATTTTTTTTTTGCATTTTGAGAAAACTAATTCCACAATACTGTGGAAAATACTTCCAAATATGATAATCTATGTAAATAAGAGTAGATAATGTAGAGTAACAAATATTTGTTCCTTGACAGCAATTATTTAGATTGCCCCTTAAAAACTCTGGGAACTGAAGAGATGGATCATAAGTTCAAAGCACTGGCTGCTCTTGCAGAGAACCCAGGTTTGATTCCCAGAACCCACACATTGACTAACAACTGTCCATAACTCCAGTTCTAGGGGATCCAATGCCCTCTTCAACTTCCACTTGCATTGCATGACATGGGTACAGTTACATACATGTAGGCAATACTCCTACCCACATAAATAAAAAAAATATAGAGAGAGTATCCAGTGGACAAATTTACACTGAAGAATATTTGAGTGGAAACCCCTGAATGGATTAGGACTCGACGTGTATGGCAGAATACATGAGGTCCTGTGGGGAGATGGGCAGGCATGGATGGGGATCTAATATTTTTTAAAGAACTGTTGTATGAAATTACAACAATAAATAAATAAATAAATAATAAAATATTTTAGAAGAACATAGCACTCAGGCAGTGAGGTCGTCCAGTGATTAAAGCAACTTGCTGCCAAGTTTGATGACCTGATTTCAAACTTCAGTACTCACTTTGTGGAAAGAAAGTACCCACTCTCACCAGTTGTCTTCTAACTTCCACACAGAAACCGTGGTGTGCATATGCCCCTCCTTTGAATACTCCCCCACACTAATAAACAATAAAATGTATCAAAAATTAAAGAACATATAGCTCAAAACAGAATTCATCTTGAAATTCATGTCACTGCCTAGGTAGTAGAAAATGCATGAAAATGTATGCTTAACAAAATAAATATTTCTGGGACACTGTCATTCATGCTTGACTTATTCTCTTTGAGGTAAGAATTATATTTTATGTGAAAAAAGTTTCTGATATTTTATTCATTTATTCTTGTTTTGTTTTGTTTGTTTTGTTTTTGAACAAAGTATCCCTATAGCTCCAGCTCACCTGAAATTCACTATGCAGAGGTTTTGCCTTATTCTGCCTCCAGGCTGCTGGGATTAAAAATGTGTGGCATCACACCCAGCTCATTCTTTATTCTTTAACAGATAAAAGTAGTTTTATATGTTTTGTGTAAGTCTGATAGATTTTATATTCCAAGGACTGAATACTTCCTCTAATTTGTCATGTTTTAGGTTGTAATATCCTCTATTTATAGTTTTACACATTCAATTTCTATAGAAAATGTAGTAGTGACCAAGGACCCATAACTATTAAGCTCATGTGTCCTAAGTGGACACAGTCTTAAACTACCCTCAAAATTTGTCTTTCTATCCATATAAATTAATACAGCTCCCAGACTTCATGAGAAAAATGTCTTTGTCCAGCGGACAGTGGTTAACACAGAAAGTCACAATTTTTTTAAAAAATTTATTTATTATTTTTGTTTTATTTATGTGAATGTTTTGCCTGCATGTACGTCATTGCACCATGTGCATGAAATGCCCACAGAGGCAATAAGAGAGCATAAGATTCACTGGAACTGGAGTTATGGATGGTTCATAGCTAACATGTGGGTGCTGAGAATTGAATCCAGGTCCTCTGGAAGAGCAGTGAGCATTCTTAACTCCTGAGTCATCTCTCCAGCCCCTGCTAACTTTTAAAGTGCATTGAATAAGTGTCTGGTAATGGGATATCTGTATTAATCCAATGATAATCTCTCCATTTCAACTATAGTATTAGCTTCCGGCCCTATTAATATGGTAGAGTACTCCTCCCATAAATAGAGTATTTTCAATTTCCTTTGATCTTTGTTGCCTTTGAATTTTTGCCCAATAGAATATAGTGGAAATAATGACAGTGCAACTTCTAGAAATCAACAGACCTTGTGTACTCTTTCTCTCTTTTTTGTGCTGTTGGGAACTTGCAGTAATTTTTCTAGTGTATTTTTTAATTTATTCTTCGACAATGTAAACAATGTGTCTTGATCATATTCACCCTTTAACTCTCACTCTCATTCTCATCAAGAACCACTCCCCTGAGGCACTGCAATACATCCCTCTCACCTCTTCATGTCGTTCCCTTTTATTGTTCTTGAACCACTGAATCCAATTAGTTCTGCCTATTGGGAGGTTGACTGTTCTTGTTGAATTGATCATACACAGGACCTTGGGCAGATAAGCCATAATTTCAGTGAATTCATGTATACAACAGCTATGTCATGTCGAGAAAGCAGCATTTCCTAGCACTCCTTCCCATCATCTGGGTCTTATATCCTCTGGCTACTCCATTTCCCATGGTGTTCTCTGAGCCCTGGATGGGGTGGTGGTGATGTAGATGTCCCTTTTAGGGCTTAGCATTCAAAAGTCTAGGGCAGCATAATATACAGGTACAAGCACAACTATCTACAAGGCTGTGTGACAGCATGCCATTTAGAGAAACAACAGTAGGAAGTTCCTCCCTAGGGCCTATGACCTCTTGAGCCGTCGGCTTTTGACCAGGTTTACTATACCAGGCATGAATTCCTTCCCAAAAAAGAGGTTTCAAATCTAATCCAAAAGCAGTTTAACAAATTTCATGCAGCTGTTGTACCACTAGAAACATCTTGTTTGGCAGATCAGTACTGCAACGTGCATTATTTACTTCAGGATATCATTGATGTCTTTTTTACCCCCAGGAGCCTACACAGCACCTTCAGGAACTATGACAGTTAGTTAGAAAGGAAGAAGTTTTCAGGTGTGTTTCAACCTGATTTCTCTGTCCTGCACCCAATGTGTGATTCATCTTCAGCAATAAGGTCTTACTGCCTAGATCTTATGGGCAACCAAAAGTAGTGGCAACAAGCTGTGTTGTTTGAGGACCCTTAGAGGCTTTCTTCATTAAATAACACAAGAAGGTATCCAATTTCTGGCACTTAGATTCTCATTTAATAACCCTTGTCCTTGGGGGGAGGTATTATTGACCCATCCAGGGTATCTGTGTTCAAACTCCCATTTTTAAAAGAACACTTTGCAATTAGCTTACAAAGAAGTGGGTTCCCATAATGGTTTTTCATAATCTTTGGTTTGGAATACCCTATTCATCATTCCATTCTCTCCCCTTATCCCTGGACCTCATCTCTGCTTAAACTTTTTAATCCCAATATTCTCTTTATCTACTTTTATGATATATGTGTTTCATCACTTTCTTGAACCACATAGGAGGGAGAACAAGCAGTGTCAGCTTTTCTGTACCTAGGCTAACTCACTTAGTATAACATTTTCCAGCTCCATCCAGTTATGATCTTTAAGATAATATCATGATGTTCCATGCTATCCTTGTATTAAGGCAAGGTCATTAAGATATATATTTTCATAATAAACTATAGAACAGTACATGGGTGACCCAACTGAATTCCCAGTTAAATATAATCATATAACTTGCTCTAGGTGATACCATAAGGAAGAGAACAACTGCTTAGTCAATCTATAGAATTACAGAAAATAACACATTATATTGAGTGTTACATAGTAATAACATAACTGGAACAAGTTTTCCATGAAAGTTGATTGATCTTTTAGTAAGGTTTAAACATAAGTAACTATCTTTTAACTAAAAGAATGGAAGACTGGTGGGAAAACTTACTGAAACTTAGTGGTGGAAATTTACCATGAATTAAGCTGAAATGCTCTGTCGGTGTCATCTATTGGTACCACACTGACAAAATGTAAAAACTATAATAACATACAGCTTAAAAAATATGGGGGCTGGAGAGATGGCTCAGCAGTTAAGAGGGGTACCTGCTTTTGCAGAAGGACCGGGGTTTGATTCCTAGCATCTACATGGTAGCTAGCAAGCGTCTGTATCTCCATTTCCACGGGATCTGGTGCCCTCTTCTGACCTCTTAGGGGTTACGCTTGCACAGATGCAGGCAATATACTCATACACATTAAATTAAAAATAATAAATAAAATATTTTGAAAAACAAAACAAGTTTTTGTGACTAAATTTATTGTTCAAAAATCAAATTTCCAAGAATTCAGATAAGTCAATTTAGTTTTTCTAAGCTCATTATTGTTAGAATAAATTACGGCAAGAGAGAGAGGAGAGCCAAGTAAATTATTTTATAGTTTTTAGGAAGAATTTGTTTTATATAGGGTTTATTGTTTGTTTTGTTTTTTGATATATGGTTTCCTAGTAGATCCAGCTGTCCTGGAACTTGCTAAACAGACCATGCTGCCTTTGATGTCACATAGATCAATATGTGTGTGCTTTAAGATGCTAAATCATTGCAAGCTAAATCTCATATTCTACAGTATCTACCATTAAATTTTGGTCATATTAAACTTTCCTCAAAGTGTAGGAATAAAATTTAACATCCCAAACTCAGTAGTCTTCCTATATATCAAGGAAAAACATACTGAAAAAGAACTTGGAGAAGCAATCCAACTAAAAATGCCACACACACACACACACACACACACACACACA
>NW_008339433.1:7468436-7477948 GCF_000622305.1 Nannospalax galili | reverse complement strand
ATCAAATTTCCAAGAATTCAGATAAGTCAATTTAGTTTTTCTAAGCTCATTATTGTTAGAATAAATTACGGCAAGAGAGAGAGGAGAGCCAAGTAAATTATTTTATAGTTTTTAGGAAGAATTTGTTTTATATAGGGTTTATTGTTTGTTTTGTTTTTTGATATATGGTTTCCTAGTAGATCCAGCTGTCCTGGAACTTGCTAAACAGACCATGCTGCCTTTGATGTCACATAGATCAATATGTGTGTGCTTTAAGATGCTAAATCATTGCAAGCTAAATCTCATATTCTACAGTATCTACCATTAAATTTTGGTCATATTAAACTTTCCTCAAAGTGTAGGAATAAAATTTAACATCCCAAACTCAGTAGTCTCTCTATATATCAAGGAAAAACATACTGAAAAAGAACTTGGAGAAGCAATCCAACTAAAAATGCCACACACACACACACACACACACACACACACACACACACACCCTAGAAATGATCTTAACCATAGAAAAGAAAGGAGTGTATAATAAAAACTTTAAGACACTAAAGAAAAAAATGAGGAAGAAACTAGTAGATGGAAAGACTTCCCATGCTAAGGAACTGTAAAAATTAATCTCATGAAAATAACATTCCACAGATTCAGTGTAGTCCCAATCAAAATTCTATTTCTAGCCAACATAAAAGGCAATACAAATTTACTTGAAGGCAAAAAACAAAATAGTTATACCACTTCTTGGTATATACCTAAAAGACTCATTGTACTGCAGAAATTCTTGCACAAACACATTTGTTGCTGCTCTTTTCACAATAACTGAGAAATGGAAACAACCTAAAGATCCCTCAAGTGATGAGTGGGTAATGAAAATGTGTTACATTTGCATGATGGGGCTCTACTCAGTAGGAAAGAAAAAGGAAATCATGAAATTTTCAGATGAATGAATTGAAGTAGAAATTGTTATGCTAAATGAAGTAAAACAGGTTCAGATAAACAGGGGGCATGATCTCTCTCATTTGTTCACCTTAGCTCCAAACCCTTAGATGTGATTTTATATCCTGAGGTAAAGGTAGGATTAAGTAAGATGAAAAAGAACCATGGGGTCTGTCTACAGAGGGGGATAAATGGAGACAGATGTTATTAAGGGGTGAATGGGGAAAGGGGATACTTTTACTGGGAAGGGAGTAGAGAGATTTATATTGGGTAACAAAGCAGAGAAATAAATAAAAATTTCATCGTGTGAAAAAAAAACAGAGGTAAATGTATTGGTTCAAAATCCTACTAAAAATACAATTACAAAATACAAGTAAGTATAGCTAAAGGCTATATATCAAAAATCACAATGCCAAGTAGATGAAACTTCCCTTCAAGTTGTTAGGGTAGTCAAAGAAACTACCAAAATAACACAGGCTATTGCCAGAGCCCTTGACTGCCTCCCAAAATTTGAAGATAAGACCCTTTTGGCTGATGACAGGCCCCACTTCAGACACAGGCCATGAAGCAATTGAAATTGAAGTGACCTGGAATCCTCCTCCATGAAGATGAACTCTCATAGTATAAGAGGATACTATGCAAGCTGCCAAGGGAGAAAACCAATCAATGGTCTGACCCAACTGCAAAGCCCAATAAATCACAATGACTGTTCCAACAAACTATCCCTATTGGTCCTGTTGTGGCAATGTTAGCAACAGCTGTCTAATTGTAATTAAGGCCCACTCAGTTGGAAGGAACTTATGTTTGTTATTGTAAAATAACTAAATATACATGGCTGAAGAGGTCATTGATCCTAGAGAAAACAACTTTTGCCACATTCTTAGAACAACGTTATATTTTACTTTATTCTAAATATGCATTCTCATATTTACAAACATGTGTACCTCTCACCTCTCATAAAAGACATTTCTTTTGTAATAAGGGAAGACTATTACAGAGTTTCACAGCTGGAGAAATGAATAGAATAAGTGACACATCTTCAATGGAACTTTTACATGTAGGGTGAATCCATCTCTCAATTCACCAGAGAAGTTTCCTTATGCAGCAGATGGTGATGATAAACACAGAAATCCATAATTGGCCGATATGCAGAGAACAAGAGGTTTCAGAATGCTTATCCATGAGTAGGACACCTATTTCAAAGTTCTGCAACCCAGGGCTCAGGGATCATTGTGGAAGAGTGGGCAGAACGACTGTAAGAACCAGAGGGGGTAGATGACTAAAGGAAAATAGAGTCTTCTAGACAGTTGGCCAACTACACATATGAACTCACACCAATGGTGACAACATGTATAAGTGCCATGAAATACTCAAATCATACAAAAATCTCAGCATAAATATGAGGAAGTAGGTAGGAAATCGCAACCCAACCCAAGGAAATTTGGTAAATGATGGCTGCTGAGAGGGGCCACCTAGGCTTCTGGGGATAGCCCACACTGAAGCATATTTTCAGACACAAATCAGACTCTATAGGCTGCATTAAATATAATAGAACACATTAATTTCGTCGAGGGGCAGTTAGTGGGGGTTCACATAGGGGAGGTGTTGTAAATACAATCAAATTATATTGCATGAAAATTGCAAAATATTCAATAAAAAATAAAAGAAAATGATCAAGTATATCCAAAATAATCATGAACACAAAGAATTCTTTGGGATGTATCACCATATCTAATTTTAAGGTATACTAGATAGCATAATAACACCAACAACATGGTACCAGCACAAAAACAGGCAAGTAGCTCAAGGGTATAAAATAGATCAGGATATAAGTCTATATATCCTCAACTACCTTATTTTTTTACAAAGATGCCAAAAAATACACATTGGAAAAAAGATACCATTTCAACAAAGTGTGCTGGGAAAACTGAATATCAATATGCAGAAGAATAAAACTCTCAAAATGCACAAACTCAACTCCAAATGAATCAAGGACATCAATAAAATATCAGATACCGTTAACTGCTGAAAGATTAGGGACTACACTTCAACATATAGGAACAGGAAAGGGTTTTCTGAATAGGAATCCAGTAGGGAAGAAATAAGACCAAATATTGACCAATAGGACATCAGGAAATTTAAAAAAAAAAAAAACTGCTCTACAGCAAAGGAAGTTGTCAAATTAGTGAAGAAGCAATCCACAGAATGGAAAATTGCCTTTGTTAGCTTTGGTGGTGTAAATAAAAATGTCCCCCATAGGTTCCAAATATTTGGATATTTCATCCACAGATGGTGGAGGTGTTTTGGGAGGTCTTAGAAGGTGTGGCTATCCTGGAGGAAGCATGTCACTGGGGGTGGGCTTCCAAAGTTCTTAAGTCTTGCTGGATCTCTTGTTTCTTGTGCCTGCTGGAAGACGTAGAGCTTAGCTTCCATTGCTCCTCCTCCAGCCACCTTTGCCACCATGCCTCCCCACCAAGATGGACTGTAATTGCCTGGAGCTGTAAACGCCAGCAAACTCTTCCTTTTATAAGTTGTTTTTGTCAGTGTTTCTATCACAGTAACGAAAAGTGACTAATAGAGTAATTGATACCAGAGAGTGGGCTGTTGGCTGTGAAGAACCTGACCATGTGGAGTTTTGAAGAAATGCGGAAGACTTTGGAAGGTTGGGCTAGAAAAGCAGTTGATTGCTGTAAGCGGAGCTTAACAGGCCATTCAAGTAGGTGCCTAGAAGAAAGTAGTGCTGTGAACAATGTAGTTCCACAGGTAAATAAGGACTTGAGCAGCACTTGGGATATTTGGCCAAAGAGTCTGTTTGGAATCTGCTCTTGACCAAAAAACTTGCCTGAGGCTAAGTTGAAAAACAATGGACTAATTTCTCTGGTGGAAGAAATATTAAGACAGCCTAATGTAGAAATGATGGCATGGCTATTAATGATGAATATTATGCAGAACTACAGTGAAAAAGAAAAAAAGAGTAAATGGGGCAGAAAGAAACAGAGTTTGGGTTGAAAAAGACCACTAGGAAGATAAATGTTGGACCCTTGGCCTGTGCTGGAGAGGATCCCTTTGATAAAGAGATTAAAGGGATTAAGGAGGGGCCTAGAGATTCATACTTAAACAATAGAGAGAATGCTTCCAAATCAAAACCTTACCCAGTTAAGTCTCCAACTTGTGAAAGGAAAATACTGCAGGGACCACTGAATAGAAAAGCTTCTAAAATGGATTAAGCAGACTGGAGTCCATCCCAAACTTTCAGTCAAATTTGGCAGTGTCTTTCACTTGGTGCTGGCTTTAGAGGATGATAGATGCAAAAATGAATGCATCATCAGTTCTTCCTCCAATGTTTCAGAGAGCTGCTGAGGCCAGGCAACATGCAGCAGGGATAGCCCTTCATAGAGAAGGCCCTCATAGGCCATTGTGTGAAGCTGTGAAGGTGAAGCCTGGTTGCCAATGGAGACCTCAAGAAGATGTTTATGATGCCAGAGTTGTGAGGCATCTTCCAAGAAAATCTGCAAACAAGGAGTGGTACCAGCCTAAGAGAGAGATGTGTGTTGCGTGCAGCAAAGCTAGAGAGACTGAGCTGTCTAAGCACTTTGGAAGTAAAGTCCCAGAAGTTGGACATGGAGCTACTGGGTTTGGTGTTTCCTCTGCTGGTTTTTGGTCTTGTTTTGGTCTAGTATTTCCTCACTATGCCTCTATTCTTCCCTTTTGGAATGGTAATGTATATTGGTTTCCACTGCATGCTACATAATTTGTCTTTTGATTTTATAGGGACTTACAGTTAAGATATTTCCCTGAGTCTCAGAAGAGACTTTGAACTGTGGACTTTTGAATAATATTGAGACTGATAATGACTATGGGGACTTTTAAAGTTGTGCTAAATGCATTTTGCGTTTTATATGGTCATGAGCTTATGGGGTCCAGGGGGTAGAATGTGGTGATTTGAATGAAAATGTCCCTCATAGGCTCCAAATATTTGCACATTTTGTCCCCAGATGGTGGCACTGTTTTGGGAGGTGTTAGAAGGTGTGGCTGTCCTGGAGGAAGCATGTCACTGGGGGTGGGCTTACAGAGTTCTTAAGCCTTCTGGGTCTATTGTTTCCTGTGCTTGCTGGAAAATGTAGAGCTTTGTTTTTCCCAGCCACCTCTGCTGCCATGCCTCCCTACAAAGATGGACTGTAATTCCCCTGGAACCGTAAACTCAAATAAACTCTTCCTTTTATAAGTTGTTTTGGTCAGTGTTTCTATTACAGCAACAGAAAAGTGAGTAATACATCAGCTATACCTCCAGCAGAAAGTAATATATAGAATACACAAAACCTGAAAAATTCCAAGCATCAAGAAAACCAACAGCCCCATCAAAAATGGGCTGTTTATATAACTAGAAAATTGTCAAAAGAAGAAATACAAATGGCTAGTAAAGACATAAAAATGTGTTCAATGTCACTGAGATATTAATAAAATGCCAATTTTAACTACACTGACATTTCATCCTATACCAGTCTGAATGGCCATCATCAAAAATTTAAATGACAATAAATGCTGTCAAGGATGTAGAGAAAATAGAAGTCTTATACTCTATGATGAGAGTGTAAAACTAAGCAACCACTGTGGAAATCAATGTGGAAGTTCCTCAAAAATCTAGAAGTAGAACTACCATTACTTTAGTCATATCACTCCTGGGCATTTAACCAAGGGACATTACGTCCTACTCTACTACAGCAGTACCTGCTTATCCATGTCCATTGCTTCTCTATTACCTATAGCTAGCAAATGGAACCAGTCTAGATGTCTATCTGTTGACGAATGGATAACTAAAGTGTTGTATATAGGCACTGTGGAATTTTAGGAAATTATAAACATAAATTAAATTATGTAATTGTTAGGTAAATGGATGGAGCTTGGAAAAAAATTATACTGGAATGACAAATGTTGAATGTTCTCTTTCATATGTGGATCATTGCTTTTAATCTTTCCATCTGTATGCTTAACCTAGAGTACATGGAGAAGTCAGGAAAGCAGAATAGGCCCATTAGGGTGATTGCTGCCTTAAGGAAGTGGGGACAGCAGAACATGGATAATATGAAACAGAGAGCAGGAATTTGGGGGTGGAAATTTTAAGCAGGGATAGAAGGGATGAGGAGGAGTAAGGGAAAACCAATGTATGGATATATGAAAAATCTATACTGACATTACTATGTAAGCCATTATAAGATGTAATTAGATCATTAATATTGAGGGCAACTGTTGAGCAATGTTGATTATTTCCTGTTACGTTGGTATTAGAGTGTTGTTTTCTTAGGCCTCTTTGGTTGACTATTCTAGAAAAATTTATTTATTCTTTGTACCCTCTTGAGAGTGTTCAGTCTTATCTTCTGAACAAATTGTTCTATTATGTACTCTCTGTAGAGATGGTTTGGTGTACATAAATTCCTTAAATCTGTTTTTGTCATAGAAACTTTTCTCCTTCAATTATAAGTGATAGTTTTTCTGGGTGTAGTAGTCTTAGATGGAATATGTGTTATTTCATGACTGGAATGACACTGGTCCCGGCCCTACTGGCTTTCATAGTTTCCATTGAAAATTCAGTTGTTATTTTGGTGGATATTGCCTTTATATATGACTTGATCTTTTTCTTTCACAGCTTTCAATATCTTTTCTTTATTCTGCATTTTAGTGTTTTTACTATTATATTACTTGAGCTTCTTTCCTGGTTGTCTTGACTTGGTGTTCTGTATGCCTCTTGTACCTGGATAGATATATCTTGAAGTGGAGAACTGGAGGTCAGAGCAAAGGAGGAGGTATAAGCAGGGATAGCCATCACTAAAAGCCTTTAGAAAAAGCCATATGGAAACCTAGCACCATAGACGTTTATTAAAGTGTATACACATACATTATAAAATGAGATTAAAGGGAGCTACCCTATTACAGGGGACTTTGACCCTATTAAGTACCACAGGCTAACAAAATGAAACCACAATGCCTGGAATGGAATCCCTCTCTTGAAGCTATTGACCTGATGTCCCATAGACCCCCAAACAATACTGGATATTGCCCCAGTTCTTGGATAACCATGAGGACACGATGGTAAGTCCCTTTGCTAAAGACACTACATACATGTCTGTAGAACCAACGATATCTGCTCTTAATAGCTTTCATAGATTCAGAAGGTGTTGTGCATACTACTGGAAGGAAAAATAATGATCATCCTTATCACACATCAGGCTGTGAATTCTTTGAACTACAACAGAAACTGGCCTGGCAACAAATGTCCATTGATACAATAGTGGCATGAATATTGTGGGAGTATCCAACCACTTTATAATTCTTTATAATTAGATTTAAAGTCCACTTCATAGGATGGAGCCTATATACATTCATATCACACCTAGGAATCTGAAGCTAGACAGGTCACAAAACATAGAGGAGAACCTAATACAAGTTTTGTTTTTCTAAATAGCTACAGTAGTAAACTGAATCCTAATGATTTATTGTTACACCCATAGATAAATATCTTTCATTTCTCACCAGAGAAGCTTACTTAAGCTGAAGATTTTAATTAACACAAAAAACCACAACTAGCCAATGTTCAGAGAACAGGAGACTGTATATTGCCTATTCCTAAATAAGACACCTGCACCAAACTTCTGCCTCCCAAGGCTCAGGGGTCATTGCATAAACATGGTCAGAAAAATTGTAAAAGCCAGAGGTGGTAGATGACCACAAGGATACAGTCTTTCAGATAGCTTATCATGACTCATATGAACTCAAAGCAATAGTGACAGCATACAGAAGTCCGGTGCAAGTTCAAATCACACAAAATCCCAGCATAGATATGGTGAAGTGGGTGAGAAATCCCAACCCTACCTGAGAAACTATTGACAACTGATAGCTGCTGGGAAAGGAAGATCCAGTCTCTTTCAAGAGTGTGACTTGTGGTAGGTTAACTAGGCTCCATTGGATGGACCCACACTGAAGGACATTTGGGGACACTAATTAGAATCTGTAGTCCTTATTGTATATTCAATAAAATACATTAAATTGGGTGAGGAGCAATAAGGGATGTGTGGATAGGGGAGGGAATCTAAATCCTATGAAATACATTGCATGAAAATTGCAAAAATTCAATTAAAAATGACAAAAAGTATTATTATATGATGAGCAAGTTATAAGGAAGATATCTTGCATATCTGGATAATGCCAAGTGTGAGATACCTCCTTATAAGTTGCTGGTCAGACACACCCCTGTTGCCTCCACAAAATATAAGCTCTTGCTATGCTTCTTGGTTGCCCATAAGAACTAGTCAGTAACATACTGTCACTGAAGACACCATACATCTTCACCGCAGAATATAGAAAAATCATGTTGGGACTGATCTGGAAGCTTCCTCCATGCTGGATATCTTTCATAGCACCAAAAAGTGGTATACAGACTTTGGGGAAGAAAAGTCATCAATATTCTTACTCAATTGTGACCCCTATGATCAATATTACCAAACTGCTATGCAAGATATGCCCATTTCTGTAATTGTGGCTTGACTATTATGGGAGTAATCATACAACCTCTGTTTGGATTTGTTGTCCCCTCCATAAGAGGGATTCGTAACTGGCATCTTATACCCCACTAAAACAATCTATGACTGATCACATAGACACATGGTCTTTGATCATATAGGATGAACTAAACTGTCATGGTGCTAAGCTACATTCTGGATATTTATGCTGATGTTTATAAATAAATGCTACTCCCACTCTTAAACAGAAAATCCTCAATGCAGCGAATGTAGGTAGATGCAGAAATCTACACGCTAAGAGTAAAGAAGGTTGAATATTCAGCCCTAAACAGGACATTTTTTAAGACTTCTTCTAATACTCAGTGGTCATCATGAAATAGGGGAATGTAAAGCTGGAAATGAGTGAGAAGTGCTGCGAAATGATGTCTTCTGAGCATGGCACAACCAGTGCACTCATGACTTCATAGTAGCTGTGGCTGCCTGCAATGAGCCTACACAAGACCCAGGCAATCAACAGTCAATATTGGAATGGGAGTGGCTTATGGAGTCCTTCTTGCTCCCTTCTCAGCTATAGGTTATTGAGGAATTCTAGCAGAGGGACAGAAATCATCTTCACATTTGTAAACCCACTGAGGAGCCAACCTGGCTCCTGTGAATAGTTCTAAACTTGTGGCCATATAGATGATCCTTGTTAAAATCAATGGAGACATCTCAATGGAAAAAAAAAAAAACAAGTCAAGAATGTAGAAAATTGTCATGGAGGGGTAATGCTTAAGGAAGATGGGAGGGAGACCAGAGAGAGTTGATGTTACAATAACAAGAATGCATTTTATACATACATGAAATTTTCAAAGCACTAATGCTACAAAATATTATATTGAACTTAGGAATATATTTTTATATTTATAAATTCATATTCTATTTATGAATCACAATAAGCATAGATTGCATATGTTTGAAAAGGTTTTCCAATTGTAATTTTAGTGGTTTATATTCATTGTAAATATTGTGACATTCACAAAGAAAATTTATTTCAAATATTATTAATATTTTGACAATATTCAATCTCCTCCCCCT
>NW_008339433.1:7458128-7468373 GCF_000622305.1 Nannospalax galili | reverse complement strand
CATATATGTATACATGTATATTTCTTTAACATTCACTTTTTAAAGGGAGTGCTATTGGTATACATTTCCCAGTTGACAAGTGTTTTCCTTTTCTTAGTACCTTAAAGATATCACTCATTGCTATCTGGATTCTGCTGGTTCTTATTAAAGTCAGTGTAGAATAGGATGTAGTTCAGTGGTAAAGCACAAGATATTATATTAACATATATATGATTTCATTTATGTAAAATCTAGATTACGCAAAGGAGAAAAATGTAATATTTGTATATTTAATTTTTAGCCTGGCTTATTTCACTTTATATGATGATCTGAGGTTGAATTCACAAAAATTAATTCAAATTAATCAAAAACCTTAATAAAAGAGCAAAGTTCTCAAAATTTTAGGAGAAATATGGAAAACACTCCAAGATAACCAGAGCTGAGGGTTTTCTTAAAGGGATGCCAATCTCTCAAAAAATAATGTCAGGAAGTTACAAATGTTATTGAATGAAATTGAAATTTTCTGCACAGCAAAGGAAACACTGTATTGAAGAAATAGCCTGCAGAGTGGGAGACAACTTTTGCTAAATACACATCTTACATGGGGTTAATATATTGCATACACAGCGAACTAAATAGCATAAATACCAAGATCTCAAACAATTCAATCAATGAATGGATCAGTGACCAATAAACAAATGCCCAACAAATATATGAACGTGGGTTCAACACCCTTGGTCATTATGGAAATGCAAACTGTAATTGGGGGGGTATTCCTTAACTTTTATCATTTCTGCTTTTCTTGTTCCTGTGTGTTTGTAATAACATTGGTGTCATTTCTTCTGTTTGATACAATTTTACTCCAGTCGTTCTTCTTTTAAATGTTATTGCCAAATATAGTACATGTAAACGTACTATAGGCCAAACAACATGATGATAGATTTACTATCTTGTGTAATTTCTTTTTATATTGCCTTAGAGAAGCTATAAGAGATGTGCATTTATATGGTCTTCTGAAATTACATAATTATCTTGGATTTTTTATTGTGGCTTTTTATTTCCTTCTAGGTTTACTTGTTTTAAGCCTTAAAGAAAATTTTTTACTTTTTTTAAAAACTAGGTACAATAACAACACATTTTCAAATTATTGTTTGCTTTGCTGGGAATGCTTTCTTTTCTGTTCACTTTTTTAAAGAGATATGCTCTTCTTTATTGATAAGTGCTTTTCTTCTCTTGGCACATTGAATATGTCACCTCACTGTCTTCTGGCTTTCACTGGTTAGAGTGATGATATTACTCAGTGGTTAAGTGCTTGTCTAACACGTTTGAAGTCCTAAGTTCAATTCCCAGGTATAAAAGTCAATGGTTTGTCTCATTAGGGTGTGCTTAGAATGAATAGTTTGCCCTTGATTCTTCCATGTTTTTTCTTTGTCCTTCAATTTTTACTGTGTTGTACTTGGTTATTTATGTATTTATCTTCAATCACTTAAAATTTGTTGCAATTGTTTAGTATTTTATTATTGTTTCTCTCCCTCTCCCTCTCTCTCTCCCTCTCCTTCTCCCTCTCCCTCATCCTCTCCCTCTCATCCTTCTCCATCCCCCTTTCTCTCTGTGTGTATACATGTGTCACAGCAGGTGTGTGGAGGTCAGAGGTAAACTTGAAGGAGTCAGTTCTCTCCTTCCAGCATGTCGATCTCAGGAATTGAACTCAGATCATCAAGGTGAAAAGCACTTTTACTAGATGTAGTTTCATGCAAGTGTAGAAAAGTGTTTTGCCACTGGGAAGGAAATTTGAACAGTTTAAGTAAGCTATCATTTACCTCATTCTAGATCTATTTCTATTTATTATTATTTTCTTTTTTGGAACACAATTGCATGCTTCATCAAAGTCCTATTGAATTTATTGTGTTTTAAAGGTTATGAATATATGTCATGTATCTAGCCAACAGGCAACTGACAGAATAAATAGGTGAAAATATTTACAAATTATACATATGATGAGAGATTGATATTGAGAATAAATAAGGAATTTGTAAACCTCATTACATCACGAAGCAACCTTATTATAAGATGAGTAATATGCCTATTTGATATTTCTCAATAAAACATTGATATTACCAAAGGTGTAGGTAGGAGTGGTGATTCACACCTTTAATTCCAGCATGTGGGAGGCAGAGGCAGGTGGATCTCTGTGAGACTGAGGCCAGTTTGTTCTACATAGCCCATTCCAGCCACGTTAGGCTGCAAGGAGACCCTGCTGTAAAGATAAATGACCAAAATGTATATAAAGATACTCAACACTAATCATCAAGAAAACGCAAGTTAAAACACGAATGAGATAGTATTTTACTGCTATAAGAATGGGTATTGTAAACAAAACTAGCAAGTGCTAATGAGGACATGAAGAAAACAAAACCCCTTTTGGTAGAAATACATCTATAGATTCTAAAGAATTATAAAGTAAGCATATAATCCAGCAACTGTATTGTTGAATATATGTGCACATAAATGGATTCATCAGGTCAAAGAGTCATTTACAATGCCTTTTCTTTTTTAAAATTGTGTCTATTGAATTTTTGTGTATTTCATACATAATATCTCAAACAATCTTAATCATCTTTAAACTCCATCCCCACTGGCACCATCCCATAGCCCCCCCCCACTAGAACCCATATACTCTGCCATCCCTGTTAAGGCCCACAGTGTCAAGTCAGTGTCCACAGATGTTCCCCAGTGCAAATCTATCCACTAAGGCCTAGTCAGCCTATCTAGAGTTCCTTGTTTTAGGAAGACCATCTGTTCCTCACCTGGCCACAATCAGTTGCCAATATTTCTTTAGCTAAGAGTGGGGTTTGCTGTTCATTTCCCTAATTCTATGCTGGGGTTTTATCTGCCTGAGTTTTCATGGGACATGTATATGCTGACACCATTGCCATAGAATTATATGAGTAGGTTCCCAGGAGCTTGTAGGACTCTGTTTCCATATGGTCATGCACCTCCTTCCTGGCTCTTATAATCTTTCTGCTCCCTTGTCCAAAATGTTTCCTGAGTCCTGGGAGGGTGAAGTTTTATATAGGAATCCGGTCCGAGGACCAGCATTCTGCAGACTCTCAATCTTTATGTGTTGACCATTTGTGACCTTTTGTGTTCCTGGCCCTCTGCTTCACAAGGGCGCTTCATTAATGAGAATTGAGAGATTCATTAGTGTCCTCTTCTTTACCCCTGTTCTATGTTCCATGTGCCTTAGGTATAGAGGTTGCATTGTAGATGTATTGCGTAGGTCTGGGCAATTCATAGACAATGTGTATGGCCAGTTTTGGTGCTTGGTAATAGTCTCTGACTGGTACAAAATAAGCTTCTTTGATGAGTGGTGACAGGGATATTTGTCTGTAAATATAAGAATATGTATTTTGCACGTAGTATGAAATCACATCAGTCTAGGGAAGTGACAGTCTTGGGGGTTTACTCTAAGACCTATGACCACTTCAGTCATGTGTATTTGGCTAAGTTTATAGTACCACACTTGAGTTTCCTCCCATTGAGTGAGCTTTTAGTCCAAGTAGGTAGCTGTTTATTGCCCCCAAGAGAAAAGTGCCACTTACTACATCAAAGTCGTATGCTGTGCTGGCCATTGATGTGGTTATTTGGTCTTGAAGCTGGTGTTGGATCATCCACTGATGTTTTCCCTTGTCACTTTCATAGTTCTCTCCAAAACCATGAGAGCTAGTCTTCAGGGGAAGTGGTTACAGGTCAGTTCCAGCTTTTTACTCCAAATCCCATGTCCATTGCTATTCACAATAGCCAAGAAATGGAAGCAATCTACATGTCCATTGACTGATAAGTGGATAAAAAGACTGATATATCTATACATATAAAAAATATATATGAAAAAAAAACCATTCACCTATGAAAGAATAAAATTCTGTTATTTGCAAAAACTCTGGCATAACTTTCATAAAAAATTCAATTAAATAAGTGAGGCATAGAAAGACAAGCATTATATGGTCATACTTACACTCAGAATTTTAAAAAGTTGATGTCATAGAAATCGAGAATGGAATGGTGATTACCAGAAACTGAGGAGAGAGGGTGAAGAAGAGATGTAAAAAATTCAGCCAAGTGTACTATCAGATTAGTATCATATAGACTTGAAAAAGTCTGGTGAGCTATTACACAAGTAGAATAAAAGAAATGATAAATATTTGAGGCTATATATATACATATATATACAAATTTAAGGTGATTTAAACATTATTATACAATATATACTATCAAAATATAATACTATCTCATTAATAAGCACAATTTTATGTATCAGTCAAAATAAATATAAACATTTTTTAAAATAATGAATTTCATTTTGCAAACAATATATTGACGGCTCTATTGTATGGTTTTTAAATAAGATTTTTTAGTATAGGTCTAGAATAGACTTTTACTAGTGCTAGTTTAGTTCTCCTTGTATATGGGACCTTGGTGAAATTCATGTTGAATTTTTGAATGTTCAATAATGACTCCTTCTCCAGTTGCTCTGATCATTTCTTACTGTCTTCCTTGGGTCATTGCCTTTCATCTGGCATTTGACCTTTGTCTTTCTTTGCGAACTCTCATCCTATGAAAATCCAAGTTTGCTTTTACCTAAAGATGCATGGGAAGCCCAGTGCAGATTTCTAATGTTCTTTTCCTAGGCTTCTTTGACATTCTTCCCTCAAATGTTTGTATGCTTTAGCTTCTTGAATTCTGTTCTCATTCTCCTCATCATAGGTGAAGAATTTCTTGATCTGGAATTCATTGTAGATTTAGCTAATACAGTTTATGATTCTATTAGTATTGTCAAATGTTTTAATGGCATTGTCGGGAATTTCCCTTACACAGAGTTTTCTATTACTGCACTACTAAGTGTTCTGTAATCTATATAGCTCTAATAATCTTACTTGTGAACTTTCTAATTCACAGAGGCTTTATGATGTATATATCTCAAGTACCCAGCATTTTAGAGCATCAGGCAATTCTTTTTGCTTTAGAACTTTACTTTTGACTTCCCAAACCTAAGTGTATTTCTCTCTATTCTGGTACTGTGTGCACAACTCTTGGTGGGGCATTTTATTATATTTGATAGAGTACATCTCAGGACCCCATATTCCATTTAATATCCTTTGGTGTGTTTGTGTTAATTATTCTCCCCATATCACTTAATCACTTCATCTTTGATATTTCTCCTAGCTCTCCCATCTTATAACAAACCTTTGGTATACTACAACTGTGTACTTAGGAATAATTTCAAAGGAAAGGATCAGCAAGATGATGCTGACTTTCTATGTGACTGGATCTTTGAAGATCTCAATTTCATTATACAAGCTTCTTCATCATAGATAAAGTTAGTTTATATATTGTCTTATTTCTCTTTCACCAAGTCTGTACCAAGTTTAGCATTCCTGATTTGCTTGGGGAAGAAAGTAGATACCTGTCTTCTTTCTCCTGAGAAAGTTAATAGAATTTTTTTTATCCAATTCCATTCAGGTGGGTGTTTTGTATTCTCTGTTACCTCCTGTACCTCCTGTGGTCACTGCAGCCTACACAATGCTATTTTTTTTCTAATTTTAATTGTGGAAAATATTTTTTTCTGCCAGGACAAATTTATTGATCAAAATCAGTTAGACACACCTATTCCTGGCTGCATTCTCACTCCACGAATATACAACAAATCAAAACACTCCTGGCTCCAAATGTTCGGTATGAGTGACAATCATATGCAGCAGAATTAATCTCATTAATTAAAAGCTAAGACTTTGTTGAAATTCTAAATTCACTAGGGAAAGCATTGTACTTTTTGATGTTAACTCCCTAATTAATTCTAGTCCATTTTAAATCAATAAGAAACAGGATCTGTTAGCATAGTAAAATTAAGGAAATTCTAGAATAAAATACCTACATTTCCCCATTGATTCATTTTGTGACCGTGAATATGTAACTTTCCTAATTTTTCTCTGCTTTCATGTGGTGTGGTGGGTGCAACATGCCTTCCCCTTCAGGAGGATTATGTGAAAAATGGCCGTGAACATGATTGGAAACATGGAAGAGTGGTATCTACACTTCACATGACCTTCACATTTAGAAAGCTTCTTGTATTAATAGAGGGCGTTTTAAGTCACGGCTCTGAAAGTGAGAACTACATCCAACAACATGATAGCAGAGTTAAAGGGTGTGGATGGATGCTGAAATTAACATCAGCACTGAGGTTGTCAGATGGACCTATTTGCAAAGGAGCTTCACAAACACTGTCAAATGTCTTTGAAGATGTGATGCATTATGTAACTGCATATGGAGCAACAGCTATCAGTGGGTAAGGATCGTATATAAATATTGGATGGAAAAACTTAGAAATCTGGGCAGTACAGGTAGTTTGGGTGATGCAGGAGTCATATTTGTGCTGGGTTCAAATGTAAAAATCTTACATATCATATTAGGTAGTTTTTTTGAAACAATGCCTCCCTGAAGTCCCAGCCTACATATAACTCCTATGTAGAATAGGCTGGCCTCAGGCTCACAGAGATCTGCCTGCCTCTGCCGCCTAAATTCTGGGATTAAAGGTGTACACCACCCACAGTTGTATTATTCTTTAATTTTTATTTTTATGTTTAATTCATCATATGAAACTTTTTAAAAAAAATTGGAAAGAAATTTTGTTCCTATGACTCCATGCTTTCATATGATTGAAAGTCTGAATGTGTTATTTTTCACATCTAGATTATCTTACCTGAGAGGTCACACATTAGAAAAAACAGAAGTCCTAAGTTATTTGCTGAATTAAAAATACCTCTAGCCCAATGTAATAAATTGTCGTTCAAATTGGAGTAATAAACAAAAAGTTAATAATGCTAAGAATAAATACTCAAGGTATGGTATTTATCATTGTTTCCCTATACTTTCTGAATTGACAAATGATAATTGCTTAGGCAATTAAAATAATTAGGAAAATTTGGAATCACCAAAGAAGAAGCCTTTTAAAAGTGCAATTTAAGTGCATAAAGAAAATTTATATTTGGGTTTTCATCTTATCCTAGACTAATTACCAGGTACTTTTCAGTGGGCTGAATATTGATAGATCACATGCCATTTAAGTTCTGACTGGAAACAAAGCATGCTGAACACATGCTTATCTCTGAAAGTAAGTGTAGTTTTAAAGGCTTCTGAAGATCTTGGAAGTTGTATTCTGTAACTGCTTTGGCTATAAACGGCCTTTTGGAATGTACATTTGTTCAATATGTTATAAATTTAGAATGTGTTTTTGCAGTGCACTATTTTGTAATGTCTTTAAACAGCCATGAGAAAAATGGATGAATAAACGCCTTGGGCAGTCTGAGCATTTCACAACACTTACCTACTTTATGAGCTGCAGAGAGCAATATGGGGGAGGCCTTGGGATTTGAAGACTGACAGTGGTTTAGAAAGAAGAAGGACAGTTTCTATTAGGAATACAATATTCTTTGGTAAGGTAAGACAACCTTAATTTAGAGAGATCACACCTTAAAAATCAATCAAAGGAACATTAAGTACAAGAACCACTTTGATGTTTGTGTGTACAAATGAGCACTTAAGCTACTCCATATTCTGATGTGATCCTGACACCTGGGAATGGTGTCAGAGATTGATGAGACCAATTTCTAAGTAGAGACCATTTTTGAAGTAAATACACAGTGTTTTATCACAATTTTGTAAAATTTGTTCTATTAAGCACCAAATATTCAGCACAGGCATACTTTTTAGGGAGTTATTCATTCTGGGTATGGCAGTCAACTTCTAGTTTAATAGCTGTATTCAGCAATCCAAGATTATCTCTGGTAACACTCACTTGACTTAACAACTTTAAATGTATATTTCCCATAAATTAAAATTGGCCTTTGCTACATTGCAATTTTATTTTACTCACAGAAACTCATTTATCACATCAAACCCTCACCAGCCAAGATATGCAATATTTTTGTGCACAATTACTATTCATTTATGTCCATGTGCAGGTGAAATTAAATGGTTTCAGCTCATGTTCACAGAAAAATTAGGATGTGTTGAGGTTTGGAAGAAGGGTATTAGCTGAATTTTGACAAGACAGGTTTTGATTAAACTGATGCTGAACTAGGGTCAGAAACAATCATTTAGGAGAGAGGCTCAAATGTGATAAACTGAGAGGGATATTTCAAAATAAAATAGTATGTCATTCTGCTTTCTCTCATTTAAATATGATGAATGATGCCAAATAAATGGTGGTAATTTAAAATAATTATCCACACTAATATTTACAAAAACATTTTAGAATAACTTTGATCAGCCAAAAAGTTTTCTATTGATTGCTTATTTTGCTTATGTTGATTATGATACTGAGTGCATATATTTCACTATTCACTGTGCAGATCATATCATAAGACAAAGAGAACACTTAAGTAGATGTTAAGAGAAATCATAGTCCTGACTTAATAGAGTGTATTAGCACCAAGAAATTTATGCACAAATATATATTTGTGCATATATGCATATACCATATACACAAATTCGATGGAATCAGCCAAGTCTAGTAATCTAAATTAGAGAAATACTAACTTAATTGGCATGAACATTAATACTCTTATAGCCCTATCAGGTATTATCAGATGTGTTCCAAAACATAGGTGATATATATATGTTTTAATTAATTAATTTTTTAATATAGATGAGACCTCATGTAGCCAAGGATATCCCCAAACTTGCTATGTTGCTGAAGAAGATCTTAAACTCTTGATTCTCTTGCCTACATTTCTCTTATGCTGGGATTACAGATATGCACTGTCATTCTGGCTTTTATGTCCTGCTGGGATTTTATGTGGTGCTGAGTATCAAAGCCAGTGTTTCTTATATGCTAGGCAAACAATCTATGAACTGAGCTACAACTCTAGCTACCAGTGGGGACTGTTGTGTAGTTCCTCCAAAATGTCTTTTTTGTTCAACAAAACAATTCTTTTGCCTTAACCTGCCTAAAAAAGAATAGTTTTTCAGGTTCATTAGTGAGTTTTCAGTAAGTAGGTCAGAAATTTTTAACAAGTTCTTTTTAGTTCTTAAGTGCGGTCACCGCCAGCAGCAGCCGCTCCTCTGTTCTTGTGGGTGCTGCTCCTTCGTTCTCATGGGTGTCGAGGCTGCTCCTTCACTCACCCTGGGCTGAGGCCACTCTTCTGCCTGCCCTGGGCTGAGGCCGCTCTTCTGCTCCCCTGGTGCTGAGGTAGCTCTTTGCTTGCCCTGTGCTGCCTCTTGTCATCGCTGCTTCTGCCTCGTCCTGGACCCCAGGGTTGGTGAGGAGACTGTGTCAGTGAATCCTCATTCAGACACAGGAGACCAGGTTCAGTGACACAGGTCTGGTTTATTGGAGGAAGGCACAAGCTTATATAGGGGTAGTGGTCCAATCACACCACAGCAAGTAGGATACCTTATTAGCATAACAGACTTAGCATCTTATTAGCATAAAAGACTTAGCGTCCTATCACAGAATAGGGGGTAGAATGCCTTATTAGCATACTGGGTTTCAGATTACAGAGCCTGGATTCCTGGAAACCACGTGACCCTGACAGTTGCAATATCACCTTAGGCTCAAGCCTGTCTCCCACACTTGACAACAGGTAAGACTGGATAGTTCTTAAAATATGACAAATAATAATAGAGAACATGAGGTCGTGGTAGTACTATGGTGGGTGTAGAGATGGGAGACAATGTGTGAAAGTGACAAAACTACATTCTCTGAAATTCTGGAATCAACAAAAACAGTAAAAACAAAAGAGAAATTTCTTTAGTTTTTCATTAGTGCGTGTATATATGTATATGTACCTGTGCCTTGGCATGCTTTGGAAGTCATAAGATAACTTATTGGTGTAGTGTTTTGTCTCTTACCTTTGTGTGGGATCTGGAGGTTGAACGCTGGTCAATAGACTTGCTCAGCAAGAACATCTAGGTCTGAGCTCCCTCACAGCCCTCTTCTACTTTTTTTACTAGCATAGACCATTTTCTGAGTCAAAATCTAAAGTGTATTACTAGTGATTATTTAAATGAAAACTGAAATTCAAAGTGAAGTTTGAGTAATTTTTTTTCCTGGTCTCAACTAAGGACTTGAACAAAGGTTCTTATCTTGTAAATATATTTATGTTGAAAATCAGGCCATGTAGATAAATTCTCAATACTTTTTCCCAACTGTAAATCCTAGCTTTCTACTTGTTCTATAGTCCACATATGTAGTGTCATTAGCATTAG
>NW_008339433.1:7453721-7457625 GCF_000622305.1 Nannospalax galili | reverse complement strand
TAAAAAATCTCATATGGGTCTGAACATCACCATTAAAAATAAAAACGATAGGGTCTGTAGCAGTTGCTCAGTGGTTAAGACCACTGGCTGCTCTTGCAGAGGACCTGGATTCAATTCCCAGCACATACATGACAGCTAATAACCATCTGTAACTCCAGTTCCAGCGGAGCTGATGCCCTCCATTTTCCTCCCCAGGCATAAAAACGCTAAGTCCTGAGTTTGGTGATGGCATGTTAGGTATAAGACCTAAAACATGATCCATGAAATAGAAAAATGGGTAACCTGAACTTTTAAGTTAGACAAAGAATTTGAGAAACTCTTTCTCAAATATTTAAGCAATAAAAGACTGATATCAAAACACAGAAAGAACTTACAGAAATAAATGAGAAAGAATCCAATTAAACTGCAAAAAAGATCTGAGCAAACACTTTTTTTTTATTATTTTTATTATGTGTATGAGTGTATTGACTGCATGTAGGTCAGTGCACCCATGTCATGCAATGCCTCATAGGACAGAAGAGGGCTTCAGATTCCCCTGGAACTGAAATTAAGGATGGTTCATAGCCACCATGTGGGCGCCAGGAATTGAACCCGTGTCCTCTGCACTTTTATGCCAAAAGATATGCTGATAGCAAATACTTTTGTGTCAGCATCTTATATCATTAGAGAATTGCTATTCAAAGTGATACTACTACATACCTGTCAGAGTACTTAAAATTCAAAATGTTAAAAACAACAAAATGATGAAGCCATGGAGCAACAGAAGGTCTAATTCATTACTCACTCAAGTGCAGAAATGTTATAGCCACTTTGGAAGGCAGTTGAAACAAAGATAAACATACTCTTAAGCATACTTTCAAGCCACATTGTTCATTGGCATATTCATAAATGAGTTGAAAATTTACATCCATACAAAGTTTGCACACAAATCTTTTAAACAACTTTGTAGTCAATGACAAAAGATGAAAGCTGTCCAAATGTTTTTATTCTAAAAATTATTTTTTGAGAATTTCACACACATACTATATTTACATTACTTCCACTTCTCTATAGGTTAATGGATAAGCAAACCGTGGTATATAGAAACAACGATGTATGATACAGAAAGAAAAACAACCTATCAACGTACAAAAGAACAGGCTATGTAATACTAAATGAAAGAAGATAATCTGAAAAATATTGTATTTGTGATTGCAATAGCAATGACATTGTGGACCAGGCAAAAATGTGTAGGGAATAAAATGGATAGAGCCAGGGGATTATAGGACACTGAAACTATTCTGTAAGACATGGTAATAATGGATACATGTATGTGAAATATTCAGATATTTGTTACAATTTGAAGTGCAAAATATAAAGAAGTATTTTGAATGTCAAAATTAATTAATAGTTTTAGTTAGTAATGCAATGTTAATATTATTTCATCAATTTTAATGACTATCTCAATGAAAAAAGGTAAATAATACTGCAAACTGGATAGCAGGAAAGATTGTGTTTGGATACTTTGGGCTTTGTAACTTTTTCTCTGGAACTAAAATTATTCTTTTATTATTTTGCAACTTTCATTGTTTTATTGAATTTTATGAAATATAATTTGATGGTATTTAGACAACCCCACTCTATTCACCTTCTTTTATTGTCCCTGCCCAATTTAATGGTAATCTATTAATATATATTACATATGATAAAGTCTATAGAGCATAATTTGTGTCCCCAAATGTCCTTCAGTATGAGTCCATCCATTGGAGCCTAGTTAGCCTACCAAGAATCATATCCTTGAAAGAGTCTATCTCTTCCATTGCCAAAATATATCTGTTGATGTAATTTCCTTAGGCAAAGTTGGACCTGCTTATCCATTTTCTCAAGTCTATTGTAGAATATTTTTTCTGGTTTGAGCTTGCATGGAACTTGTGCATGCTGTCACAGTTCCTGTGAGTTCATAAGAGGAACTGACTGTCTGGAAAACTCTCTTTCCTCGTGATCATCTAATACCTCTCACTTTTACAGTTTTTTTGCCCCCTCTTTCAAAATGATACCTGAGCCTTGGGGAGCAGAGTTTTGATATAGGTGTCCAATTTAAGGTTAAGCATTCTCTTGCTCTTTTCATGTTGGCCAGTTGTGGTTTCTATATTAATCACCATTTGTTGTATAGGGAACCTCCCTGTTGAAAGTTTAGAGATGGATTAATCATTGGGTATAAGAATGTCTTTAAAAATATTATTTTTTAAAATACTTTTTTAATTTATAATTTTGTATGTGTGAGTATATTTCCTGCATGTATGTATGTAAATGTGCCTGTTTCATGCGATACCTGCAGATGTCAAAAGAAGGTGTCAGGTTCCCTGGAACTGGAGTTACAGATGGTTGTTAGCCACCAAGTAGGTGCTGGGAACCGAACCTGGGTCATCTACAAGCATAGCCAGTGCTATTATCTGTTGAGCCATCTCTCAAATCCCAGTAATAAGTCTTTAAGAGTTAGTTTAATATGATAAATAGTAGAAAACTAGTATTGTGTTCTCCCCTATGTCCTGTGACCTGTTTAGCCTCAGATTCCCAAGCCTGATATCAATGTTCTGTTTGTACTCTATCCTAGGAAGCAGACCTTAAATCAAATTGAAGAGTAGTTGCTTACTCCCATGATATTTGTTCCACTTTTGAACCAGTGGGAATATTTTCCTAGGTCAGTTGTTAATTGTAGTTCATAGGATTCACTGCTATCTAAGGTTGTTGATTATATTTTCTTTCCCGTAGCATGCATAGCACCTTTTAGCACTATGAAAGCCTACCAATAGAGATGAGGCTCTGAATTTAGCAACATCTGATTGCCCTTTATTTGTTCTATAGTGTAGCAGGAGGCCTCCAAAGATGGCGCGGACCCAGAGCCCTGAGGTTCAGCGAGAATTCACTTCACTTCTTGGTCCACAAATAGCCCACCAAAAGGAGCCCATGCCTCCATACCCTACTCGTGAGCCCAGTGACTGCTGACAGACTGTGTGGCGTGGACCAATCAGAAAACGATACGCTGTCTAAATGGACTTGGGGGTGGAGAAAAGGGAAATATAAGGTCTGCCCCCTCCTCCATTAAACGAGCCTGCAGCACCTCACCTAGTGCTTGCTTTTACCTGACTCCCGGGGGTGTGTGTGTGTGTGTCGTGACTCCCAGCCTCTTGCACCCCCTAATCGGCAGGGGACCCAATCCAGGTCAGGGTCTTCACAGCTGGCCTGAGGAGAACCCACAACACTATAGGTCATCTATGTAGTGTCTTCAACAATAGGGTCTTACTACACAGAACTGGTGGGTAACCAAGAGCAGGGATAATGGCTAGTGTTGTTTGAGTGTCTGTGGTATCCCTAACCAACAGCTTCCATGGAAGCCTGAAGTTCTCTAAAAGTGCATCACAATTGGCTGAGAAATAATTTTTAAAATGCACAATGTCTTTAGTTATCAGGGATATGCCAAATAAAACCACCTAGAGATTTCATCTTTCCTCTGTCAAATGGCAAACATAAAACACAGGACAAACACTGGCAAGAATGTAGTGTAAGGGGAACTCTAATTTATTGAGGTGTGAGTGTAAACTGGTGCAGCCCCTATGGAAATCAGTGTGGAGATTCCTCAAAAAGCCTGAAATTGATATAGCATATGACCTAGGCATACTACTCTTGGACATAGACTCAAAACTCCACACCCTACTACAGAAATATCTGTTCATCAGTGTTTATTGCTGCCCTTTTCATAATGGCAAGAAATTGAAATCAGTTTAGATGTCCATCAACTGATGAATGGATAATAAAAGTGTACACATGCACAATGTACTATTAAGCTCTCTCTCTCTCTCTCTCTCTCACACACACACACACACACACACACACACACACACACACAGAGTTTTGGCCAAGAGTT
>NW_008339433.1:7453123-7453711 GCF_000622305.1 Nannospalax galili | reverse complement strand
TTGATGGAACTGGAAACAATCATGCTGACTGAGATAATTCAGAACCAGTAAGACAGGCATAAATTGCTCTGATAGCTGTATGCTAGTTTTGAAATCTTAGATATGTGTGTTTCAATTTGCAAATTTAGAGAGGTCAAGAAAGTAATAAATAGCTTTGGGTAGGTGGTATGCTTCCCAGGAGGAGTGGTAGAATATAGTGATATGAAAGGGGAAAATGGGAATACTATATTGAAGGGTTAAGTAGGGTGGATAATGGGCAGGCAAGGCAAATGGCAGAACATTCAGAGGGGTAAGTAACACTAATGGCCTTTAGAAAAAGTCATATGGAAACCTAACATTGTAGAAGCTTCTTAAAGTATATACTTTTTAATCATATAAATAGATTAAAAGGAGTTATTTTTTAACTGGGGAACATTGACCTTTCTAGACATCAGAGGCTAATGAAAAAAAAAAAAAAACCTCAATACCAGGAATGAAACAAAACTATTCTTAATATGTTTATTAATTGGAAACAATTGATTAGATTATTTTAATATACTGCCATTATAGAGAATCAATTGACTAAAATTTCTAATTGGGGTCTTACCT
>NW_008339433.1:7450687-7451727 GCF_000622305.1 Nannospalax galili | reverse complement strand
ATTTCTGAAGTTATACTCTTCATTCATTTGAGGGATCCTTAAATTTTTTGATTATCTGCAAAGTGAAAGGAAGATAAAAGGGTTTCCTACCCAGACCATTTTAATTCTTTCAATTCACCTTGAAAAGCTAGCTTCTAGAGGCAAGTGTTTGAGGACGAATTACTCAGAGTAATTCGTCTCCCTTATTCACTAATAATGTGGTGCTCCAGTATATATTATTCGTGGTTTTTTTCACTACGAACAGTTTTACCTGGAAAATATACAATGCACATAGTTATTTGTTTGTAGATGATGCATGGTCTTGGCCATACTAGCTTTCAAACAAATTATATTTTATTATTGATTAACTAATTGGAGGAATAAATATAAATGGGAAAAATGTTCACATAAACTAAGACTAATCAAAAATGTTCAGGTTTAGAGAAAGTTAGAGAGCATTAACCTCCTGTTTAATGGTGAATTAAATCCATGTTGATGAGTCATATTCATTCATATGATGGTTCATATCATTTTTCTTTCCTTTTTCTATTCCTCGTAGCATTCTTTGCTCTTTAGTACTTCCAAAATTAAGCTCTGCTATTATATTTTGCTACTTCTCAAATTATAAGAATTCCTTTAATAATTGTAGTTATTCAACCTCATATGAATTTTAAATTTCCACTTTGCAATAGTTGTACATTTGCAGGTTGCTGCCAAAACTGCTTACAAGTATTTGTACTTTTTATTCAGCACCAACATAAAGATATTACATAATCATATCAAAGAGAGAAATTTATATTAAGAATGTATATAGAATTTTTTTCAGATTCCATCAGTATTAAAAGTACTCATTTTCATATCTGTGAATGATTCAATAGGATTCTTCCATAAATACATTTTGCGCATCAATCACCATGAAGGTGTTCCATCACCTTTCAAGGATGTTAAATAAAAGGGAATCACATAATACATAATCTTTATGATTACCTTTTTTTATTCAACATAGTTTCTTGTAATCCAGACAAAATGGCTTGTGTTAGAAGTAGTTTATCCTATTTATT
>NW_008339433.1:7423172-7450625 GCF_000622305.1 Nannospalax galili | reverse complement strand
ATTTTTCAAAGTTTCAGTTGTTATAAATAACACATCTATAAAAATTTACATACACATTTTATGGATACCAAGCTATAATTTGTTTGGAATAAATTTCCTAAAGTAATGTTTAAAATTTTTAATTAAAAATATTTTTATTTATTTTTATTTTATGTATATGAGTGTTATGTCTGTCAGTGCCCAAAGGGGACAGAAGAGGGCATCAGATCCCCTGGAACTGAACTTGTAGGCTGTTGTTAGACACCACATGAATGCTGTGATTTGAACCCATGTGCTCTGCAACAGCAGTCAGTGCTCTTAACAACTGAGCAATCTCTCCAGCCCCAATTTTTTTTTATTTTTTAAAAAAATTCCATGTGCCTGAGTGTTTTTCCTGCATGTATGCAGTTGCACCTGTGTCATGTAAAGTCTGTGGAGGCCAGAAGAGAGGTGTTGGATACCCTGAAACTGGAGTTACAGACAATTGTAATCCATAATGTGGGTGCTGCCAACTGAACCCAGATCCTCTGGAAGAGCAGCTAGTGCTGTTAGCCTCTGAGTTATCTCTCTAGTCCTATATGTTTGATTTTTTTACAATCCACAATACTAGTCTCCAGAATTTCTGAATCATTTTGCATAATCACAATGTACTGTTAATATATTTTTTCTCCATCCTTACTCATTCTTTCTCCATCCTTACTCTGTCCTTTTCTCATCCTTACTCATCCGTACTCAGTGTAATCAACTAAAAAATGGTACATTCTGATAGGTGTGTGATGATATCTTAATATGGTTTTAATTTACAATGTCTTAGTGGCTAATAGTATTAAATATATAATCATTACATATTTGCCATTTGCATGACTTCTTCAGTGAAATAGCTGTTCATATCATTTGTCCATTTTTAAGGAGATTTGTTTAAATACAGTATTTAACTATAAAATTCTCAATTTTTTTACTTTTAAAAAATATTTATTTAATTTTTAAATTTTATGTGTATGAGTGTATTGCCTGCATGTGTGTAAATGCACCTGTGTCCTGCAATGTTAACGGAGGTCAGATGAGGGCTTTGAGATCCCCTGGAACTCGAGTTAGGAATAGTTTCTAGCCACCATGTGGGTCCTGAGAATTGAACCTGGGTCTTCTCCAAGAGCAGTCAGTGCTTTTAACTGCTGAACCATCTCTCCAGCCCCTCAAAATTTATAAAAATGAGACCATGTGTGTAAAAATTGTGTTGTTTCCTTTGTTAATGTTGAGTGTAATGAGTTCTTAGTATATTTTAAATGGTTGCCCATTGTCAGATAAGAGGTTTGCACATACATTCTATTAGTTCCATTATTTTTAAATCTTCTAAAGAACTTTAGGAGAAAATTTCAGATATTTAATGAAGTTCCAATTATCTTTATATATATGTATATGAATTGTTTTCCTGGTTTCAATTTTGATATTCATCATCTTTATACCTTTGTCCCCACTGGCACCCTCCCATAGCCTCCCCTCTCCACTGGAGCCTATACCCTCTGTCATCCCTGTCACTGCTCACTGTGTTGTCAGTGCCCCCAGCTGTTCCCCAGTGCAAGTCCATTCACTGAGTCTAGGCAGCCTACCTAGAGTCCCCTTGATCAGCTCTTCTTCATCAAACAGCATTCAGTTGCCAACATTCCTTTAGATAAGATTGGGGTCTGCTGTTCATTTTCCCATTTCTATGCTGGGTTATTGTCTGGGAGTCTCTTGGGCCACCCTGACCAATAACTCAAAGGAAGGTTTCTCCTCTGGCATTGTTTTGTGTTATGTAGCCTTTAGCTATACACATGGACTCTTAAAGAATTATACTGATCACTTTAATCTTTGGTTATACTTTCCTTTGGGGTATTTAAGACCATATAGTTGGCCCAGTTTAACCAATTTATTTTTACTCTTAAGGTCACTTGAAGATCTGTTCCTCAGGCCCATGGCTCCTTTCTTTTACCAGTTCCATCGACGTAAAGATAAGTCAAAGGTCCTGCTTGACTGTGGATGGCTTCACTTGGAAGCATGGAGGAAATTTTTTCCTCTGTGTTGACCCTCCTCTTTGTCCATCTGGTGGAGTCTCCATGGACTCCATCAAAAGAACAGGTGACTCACCACAGTTACAGAACATTTTGAGAAATGCTCCATAGTGCCCTGGAACTTAGTCAACCTTGGAGGGCAAGGAGTGAAAAATGTCCTTTAAGTCCCTCTGATCAGATTCGTATAGAGCTCAAAGTATGGTTCAATGTATGGTGGAGTTTAGTTCCACCATTCTGGTACTTTTAATTACCATGCACTACATAGATAAAGCTTGGGCAAAAACCAAATATTTTCTGACAAACCTTGACTAGACATATATTATGTTCATTGAGCTAGTTGTATGTATTATTTGTCAGTGGGTTGTTTAACTAATATGGTTCCATCTGTTTATTTTTAAACAAGCTAGGCATTATTTATCTCTCTCACTGTCTAACCCTTCCACCATGGTTTCCCCATTTTTCCCATTTCTCCCTTAATAATATACTTCTCCTAAGGTCTCTTCTCTCTTGAGCTCCTTCTTTCCCTTTATCCCCAAGTTTCTTGTATAACCATTCCCATTTAAATAACCCCATTTTTATCCATATCTCCCTTATTAGCACCTGTTTCCTACTGTTCTTCTCTTTCAGGTTCTTTCTTTTCCTTTACCTCCGTGGTTCCTTTTCATTATCCTGCTTTCTGTCATTATGTCTGGATACATACTCAGTTAAAGAATTTGGTGCTAGGATCCACATATGAGGGAGAACATACGTCATTTCTTATTCTGAGTCTGTGTTACTTCACTTAGTATAACAGTTCCTAGTTCCATCCATTTATCTGCAAATTTCATTATTTCATCTTTCTTTACTGCTGAGTAGAATTCCATTGCAAAAATGAACCACATTTTCATTACATACTTGTCATTTGAGGGACATTTAGGTTTTTTCCATCTCTTAGCTATTAAGAAAATTACAGCAACAAAAGTGGATGCACAAGTGTCTCTGCAATAGGATGAGTTCCTTTGGTGTATGCCAAGGAGAGGTATAACTGGGTCAAATCATAGGCTCATTTGTAGTTTTTAAGAATTCTCCACACTGCTTTCCATAGGGGTTGAAGAAGTTTGAAATCCCACCAGCAGTGGATGAGCATTCCCCTTTCCCCACATTTGGCATCATTTGTTCTCTCGATCTTAGCCAGTTTCACTGGGGTAAGATGAAATTTTAAAGTAGTTTTAATTTTCATTTCCCTAATTACTAATGATGTTGAACCCCTTTTAAGATGTTTCTTAGGCATCTGTATTTCTTTTGTGAACTCTCTGTTCAGCTCCCCAACCCATCTTTTAATTGGGTTACTTCCTTTCTTGATTCTTTGTTTTTTGAGTTCATTATATATTATGGCTGTTAATCCTCTGTCAAACGTGTTGCTAGTGAAGATTTTCTCCCACTCAGTGGGTTTTCTCTTCACTTTCTTTGTTGTTTCTTTTGATGAACAGAAGCTTCTTAGTTTAGAGGTCCCATTTGTTAATTCTTGACATTGTTTCCTGAGAAATTGATGTCTGGTTTAGAAAATCCTTTCCTACACCTATATCTTGTAGATTATTGCCAACATTTCCTTTTTACAGTTTCAGAGCTTCAGGCTTCACCTTGAGGTCTTTGATCAACTTGGAGTTGATTTTTGTGGAAGGTGAATGACAGGGGTTTAGTTTCATTCTTCTACAGGTGGAGATCCAGTTTTGCCAGCACCATTTGCTGAACATGCTGTCTTTTCTCAATGTTTTAATTAAAGTCCACAAACTATATTAAGGCATTTTAAAAAGTAATAGATGAGGTTTAAAAAGAAGTTGATTTTATTGTGGCCAGTGAATATTTAAAATATTTTATTTATTATTTTTATTTTATGTGTATGCATGTATTGCCTGCATATAGATAAGTGCACCCATGTCGTGAAATGCCTGCGGAGGACAGAAGAGACTGTCAGATCCCCTGGAACTTGAGTTATGGACAGTTGTTAGCTGCTATGTGGGTGGTGGGATTCAAGCCCGGGTCTTCTGCAAGAACAGTCAGTGTTCTTAACTGCTGCACTATCTCTCCAGCCCCCTACCAGTGAATATTTAAAAGTTCCATCTTGATCTACTGAATGCTTTTTCTCTCCAAAAATTGAACATATCAGCATAGACCTTTTTCTAGGATTTTGATTCTGTTAAATGCACACATTCATTTCTTCATTAGTTCACTTTTGTTTCTGTAGTTTGTTTTATATTTTTATTGAATTTTTTTGCCATTTTCATACAATATAATTTGATGTTGTTTAGATCCCCTACCCTATCTCCAGAGACCTATAACCTATAGAGTCTGATCTGCATCCCAAAATATCTTCTTTGTGGGCCAATCCACTGGGCCCATCAAGACACTGAATTTCCCCCTTCCAGGAGTCATCAATTATCAAAAATCTCAGATTGTGTTGGGATTTCTTACCCACTCCCCCATATCTATGCTAGGATTTTGTTTGGTTTGAGCTTGCATAGAACTTGTGCATGTTATTGCCATTTCTGAGTGTTTGTTTCCCAAAATATCTTCTTTGTGGGCCAATCCACTGGGCCCATCAAGACACTGAATTTCCCCCTTCCAGGAGTCATCAATTATCAAAAATCTCAGATTGTGTTGGGATTTCTTACCCACTCCCCCATATCTATGCTAGGATTTTGTTTGGTTTGAGCTTGCATAGAACTTGTGCATGTTATTGCCATTTCTGAGTGTTTGTTTACACCATAACAGTTATGCCACTGATATACCAGCATGCACATTTTGCCTGGCAGATTGTTGTTGTAGTTCACAGAAATCACAATTGGTAAGGTCAGTGATGCCTTTTCTCTCCCACTAGCCTGAATAGTACCTTTGGCACTATGAAGCCTAGCCAGCAGGAAAGAAAGTTCCAGCTGAGTACTTTCTTGATTTTTCTGTATTTTGTAACAAGTCCTAGGTATACAAGAATGTCATAATGAAAACCACTATTCTGTGCAATTAATATACACAATAAGAAAGTTAAATTTAAAAAGTCATATGATCTATGAAAGTGGAAGATCTTCGTATTAATATATATTGAAAAGAAAAGATATTAATAAATTTCCCAATTAAGAGCAAAATTCTACTAGTAAAAGATGGTTAGAACCTACTTAATACCACTAATACTCAGAGAAATTTTAAACTAAAATATTGGGAATAATTGATCACCTTTAAAATCAGTAAATCTTAAGTATGATATCACCGAACTCTGTACCTGGGTTCCGGTCAGAGAGTGCATCCTTGAGGTGGTTGCAAGCACCCCACTGCGACGTGCCCACCTGCAGTACTCCTGTCTGTCAGGGGCCACTGACCTGCACACCAATGTTCAGCCATCCATCTTCATCACGCTGACAAGCCAGATGCAGGCAATAAAGGACTTGGCAATTAAGAAAGAAAATGGCTAATAAGTCAAGATTGGTGCTCTCAGTAAAAAGCAGCTCTGGGTGAGGTGTCTCATGGTTGGCTCACCCTGTCCAGGGAGGAAGATATCAAGGCCAAAGATACCAAAAAAAGCCAACCCAACCTTTGTCATGAAAAACAAAAGCAAAAACAAAAACAAAAACCATATCTGTCTCCTTGAGAAAAGTAAAAGATGGTCTTCTGCAATATTGATGATCCACTTGCAAGAATTTCAAGCCAGCAAATAACTCTTGCCCCTATTTGCTGCACAGAAGCCAAAGTGCTCCACCTTATTCACACATATAATCATGAAGACAGAGCAGTCAAGTCAGGATAATTGTAGGAACCAGAGTAATTCAAATTATGGTTCCTCTCATGAGCCTGGAACTATGTTCACTTCCCATGAATCTGTAAACATGGAAATGTGATTGTCTCTTATGAATCTGGAGCTTGGGTCCCCTCCTGTGAACCCTGAACTGTGGTCCCCTCCTGTGAACTGGAGCGGTTGTCCCATGCTGTGAACTTGGAGCAAGGGTCTCTCTTATAAGCAGGAACTGTAATCCCTTCTCATGAATCTGGAGTTGTGGTCCCTGCCATGAATCTGGAGCTGTGGGTCCTCCCACATGAGCCTGGAATTTTGATGCCTTAACATGATCCAGGGTTCCACATTCCTCTGGTGGTAGTCTGGTGGAACAGAGTGGAGGATGAAGGATTTCTTGAAGTTGTTCAACATTCTCTTAGTGGCTGCACTCCCCAGAGACCCATCCCACCAGGTTCTAGATTGTGTAGGGCAGTGCTTTTGCCTTTTATGCTGGGGACAGGGGAGGACTCTGTCATTTGCAGACTCTGGTAGTTCTTTGGCTAGGGTTGAGGCCTGCTGTCCATATCCTTTGTTCTATGCCGGTTTATTTTTGCAAGTTCATATGAGTAAGTTCCAAGTGGCCTGAATGCTTCTGTGTCCTTATGTTCCTGCACCAACCCTGGATCTTACAATCTTTTCCTGGGAAATGATTACTGCTGAGTGAGGGAGAGTAGATCTTCTTTAAGGAAGTGACTCTAGATAGGCCGATTACACTCCAGTGGATGAACGTGCACCGAAGGACATCTGGGTACAAATGCTTGACCGGATATTAACATAGGTGGCAGAATGCATGAAATCCAGTGGGAGAAGGGTATGTGGGGGCATAGACCTGGGGGGGGGTGTCAAAAGTTGATTAAGATTTGTTATGTGAAATGCACAAAACTCAATAAAAATATTAGGAAAAAAGAAATAGAAAATACTGTAAGAGCTAAACTGATATAATTCTCAAACTAAAAATATGTAATTATATTTTAGAATATAAAGTTGCAATTCTATATATCTACTGTAATATTTGAATAGTATTTACTGACAAAAGTGTAATAACAAGCTTTAATAATGTGAAATTTGTCAGTTCCCTTAATGTGAGTTTGCTATTCACTCCATTGTTAGATTCTCCAAAGTATACAGCATCTTTTGATGTCATCATGTTACTTCTTAAAGAAAATGATGCTAATATAAAAAGGGTAATACCATCCAGTGCTTGCATGTATATGGTCACTTGTTTTCAGAGTAATTATAAGTATAAAAGCTTATATCACTTCAGTGGTCCTCAATTAATCATGATATATCAAGAGATTTTATGTATATATAAATATACATCTATTTTATTTATTTTTTGAGAATGTCATACTTGAGTATAAGGAATTTAATCATATTTCACCCCAATTCCTCCCGTTATCTCCAAAAGCTTTTAAAGTTCATTTGACTTATTTCTTCTATTTCAGGAAAAATGACTTAAAGAAATAGAATTTTTATTAATTTTGCTATTTGACAATTTCATACCTGTATAAAATGAATTCTGATACATCTCTCTCCCTATCTTTCTCTTATCGCCTTCCTATATCTATCAACCCTCATACCTAACAAAAAACAAAATAAAAAGAAATAGATATTTTGATGAAAATATAAAAATAAATCTAACTTTTCATTATTTGCTTTTTCGGAGTACCTTTTTAATTATGTACTTCCGTTTCAATAATATGTGTTTATATTTGTGCTTGTGTATGCATATACACATTTACATTTATATGCATGCAAGAAAAAGAGTACTCATTTTACTCTTTTTTTTTAATCTTATCAAACAACTTGGGAGTACATTCTTAGTAAGATATGAATTATCGGCTTATATTAATTATTTCAGAATACAGAAAAGTTAATCTACATGATACACTAGTTTGAAAAATCTGTGTCAGTGCTTATGAATAAGCAGTCTAATTTGTATTTACTTAGTATTAAACTTTTGCAAGTTGCATAGAACTTATTTTTTTGACATTTAAGTGTGTGTGTGCGAGTGTGTGTGTGTGTGTGTGTGTGTGTGTGTGTGTATGACACATGTTTATAAAGACCTTGTCCTAGTTCATACCACTACCAACTTGGGAAGGAAAGGATTTATTTGTCTTACATCTCCCAGGTTCATCAGGGAGCACAAGGTAGGAACTCAGGGCAGAAACCTGGAGTCAGGAGCTGGAGCGCAGGCCATGGAGGATCACTGCTTACTGGCTTGCTCCCCGTCCCCTGCTTAGCTTGCTTTCTTACACAACACAGGCCCACCTGCCTAGAGGTGGCGTCAGTCACAATGGGCTAGGCCTTCCCACATCACTCAACCATCAAGAAGATGCCCCACAGACATGGCCACAGGCCAGTCCTGTAGAGGAAATTCCCCAATTGAGGATCCCTCAACCCAGGTGTGTCAAGTTGACACTAAAGCTATCCAGCACAGGCCTATAGAGTAAAAATTGTGTCCCCAAATTCCCTTCAGTGTGGGTCCATCCACTAGAGCTTGGTCAACCTACCAAGAGCTTCATTCTCCCAGCAGTCATCGCCGTAATAGTACCACCACAATATTCTGATTTATTCCTACCTATATGCTCTCCTCTGCCATGCCCTTATATTCCCCACCTCATTTATCCCTTCTCATTCTACGATTCCCTTTTTCCCATTGCTGGGGGTTCGAGTCAGTGACCCCCCCGGGCAGTGATGATTGGGGATAAGTAAGCACGGGGCCGTTTGCCAGCCCACGCCGCCCCCAATACCAGGAACACTCAGGCGCAATGGGGAGCCTAGTCAAGCAGGGACTCATTTATTGCAGGTGTTACAGAGCATATAAAGGCACCTGGAAATTCCTCCTCCCCCCCAGGGTGTATCTTAAGGATGGTCACGCACTGATCATGCACTCCTCAGCAGTGTGGAAGTATTCTTCAGACTTTCAAAGCAAGCCAGGCCATGCCCCCAGTAACTTCCTTTCTGACCTATGCAAGTTGGGGCCTTTAGGTCCCCACACCCCATCATATCAATGTATTCTCTCTCCCCCTCAATGATGACTCTCCATCCCCAAAGGCCATTTAGTTTCCTGATATCTCTGGATTTTCCAGCTGAAACATGAATATCTAAGACTCTCATTCAGGTATGAGAGAACCTGTGACTTTTAGTTTACTGGGTCTGACTTACCTTACTGTGTATGATTGTTTCCAGTTTCATTCACTTACCTATGACTTTCATAATTTCATTTATTTAACATTTGAATAATATTTAGCTTTCTAAATGTACAATACTTTCATCTTCCTTTAATCAGGTGATTGAAATCTAAATTGTTTCCACTTACTTGCTATTGTGGAATGGGCAGCAATGAACAAAGATAAAGAGTTATCTTTGCAATAAGATATAGGGTATGTCTAGATCATGTGGTCAACCAATTTCTAGCATTTGAGTAAATTACCACATTGATTTATGTAGTGACTACATCAGTTTGTATTCCCACCACAGTGGATAAGTGCTCTCCTGCCTCCATAACCTTGCTAACCATTGACCTTGTTTATTATATTTTGGAGGGTATTAGTCATTCTGAGTGAATTTATATTTCCTTGATGACTAAAAATTTTGAGCATTTTAAAAAGTATTTCTCAGCCATTTGCATTTCATTTTTTGAGAACTCTCTGTTCAGCTACATCTTCATTTTTCAATTGGTTTGCATGTTTTTTATTTGTTTTAGTTCTTTGTATATTCTAAATTCTAATCTATTTCTAAGGTAAAGCTGGTAAAACTTTTTTTAAATCCCATTTTGTAGGACCCCTATTTACTAGAATAATGGTATCCTTTGCCCTATAGAAGCTTTTTATAGTTTCATGAGATCCAAGTTTTCAATTGTTGGACTTAGTACCACAATAGGAGTCCTATTCAGACAATACTTTCCTGTGCATGAAATTCCACTCTTCAGTCATATTTAGTGTTTCAGCTCTTATGTTGAGCTCCTTGTTTAATTTGGAGTTTTGTGCATGGTGAGAGATAGGAATCTAGTTTCAGTCTTCTGCAAGCAGCTATCCAAATTGACCAGCATCATCTGGTGAACATTTTCTCTTTAGTCCACTGTGTATTAGTATCACCTTTGTCAAAAATCAGGTGGCCGTAATTGTGTGGACTTATATCTGGGTCTTGAATTACACATCACTAATCAACATGTCTGCTTTTATGCCAGTATCATGCTGTTTTTATTATAGCTCTGTAGTATAAATTGAGATCAGTGATGGTAATGCCTTCAGCAGTTCTTTTGTTGTTCAGGATCATTTTTGATATCCTGGATTTTTAGTCTGTTTCTGTGTGAAATTTGAGACTATTTTTAAAATTTCTGTGAAGAATTGTGTTGGGATTTTAATGGATCTTTCATTTAATTGGCAGATTGTGGTTGGTATAAAGAACAATGTCAATCCTACCGATCTACGAGTATGGGATATATTTCATGTTCTGCTATATTCTTCAAGTTCCTTTTTCAAAGTCTTAAAGTTTTTATTATACAAATCTTTACTTACTTTGTTAAATTTATTCTGTAACCTTTTATGATTTTTGAGGCTACAGTGAATGGGATCATTTCCCTTCTTTCTTTATCAGTATACTTGTTGTTGGTATGTATGAATGATACTGATTTTGTGTGCTAATTATATATCTTGATACTTTGATGAATCTATTTATCACATCTAAGTGTTTTCTAGTGGAGTACTTTTGAGGCTTTTATATAGAGAAATTTATCATCTGAAAATAAGGATAATTTGATTTCTTAATTTCCAATTTGTATCACTTTTATCTCTTTCATTTTTCTTATTGCTATAGCTAAGACTCCAAGTCCTATATTGAACAGGGATTTAAAGAGTAGACAACCTTGTCTTTTTTCCCAATTTCAATGGGAATGATTTGAGCTTTTATTCATTGAGTATGATTCTGGCTATGGGCAAGATTTATATTGCCTTTATTAGTTGAGATATGATCCCTATATTCCTAGATTCTCCTTGACTTTTATATTGATTATATATTGAAATTTGTCAAAGGCCATTTCTGCATCTAATGAGGTGATCATGTGGTTTCCTTCATCCAGTCTTTTATATGTAGCAGATTTTATTTATTAATTTTGGTATGTTGAACCATCCTTACATCTCTGGGATGAAGACAAAGTGATAATGGAAGAAAATTATTTTATATGATTTTACATCTGGTTTGTATTTTATTGAAAATTTTTGTGTCTGTGTTCATCAGAGAGTTCAGCCTATAATTTTCTCTTTGTGTTGGGTCTTTGTCTGCTTTTGTTATTAGCATAATACTGGCTTCATAGAAAGAATTTGGGAGTGGTCTTTCCATGTTTTAAGAAATAATTTGAAGAGTACTGATATCAATAATTCTTTAAGGGTTTGGTAGAATTCTATTTTGTTTCATACGTCACTCTATATAAAAAGATAGATGAGAATAATAGTTATGCAAGGAAATTACACTTGAATACTAATTAAAATCACACTTTTAATAGCAGATAAACATATTCACAAAGAAATAGATGAAAAAGCAATATACACAAATGCACATGGCTGTGGTTGTACTTATTTTTGTACTTAGCTTTGTGGTTGAGGTCATCTGGAATACTCCAATTAATAATACCATTAAAACCCACAGTGGATTGCCATCATAAAAGGCCTAGAGATGAAGAAATTAAATCTTACAGAAATGCAGATATGTTAGAAAATTCAAGAATATCTCTTGATTTATTGAGGAAATAGCATTTTTACAAACACAAATCTTACAAACATTGTCATAATACATTTAATGAGAATCAGATTTGCAACAAATACATGAAACAAAATGGAGTTCTCTGAAGATCCTGTCATTACCTGTGGTATTGGAATTGAATTAAGGATAAAATTCTTTTTTTTACTCAATGTGTATTTTACTGAGGTTTTAACAATTAATACAATGCTTCTTAATTATATTTAGACCCCCCTCCCCATCTGCACTACCCATAGACCCCCTCTTCCACCATATTTAATGCATTCCATCATATATATTAAGGCCTACTGAGTCAAGTCTATGTACCCAGATGTCTCTTGGTATGAGGTCATTCATTGGAGTCTAGTCAGCTTATCTAGAGTCACTCCCTTAAATAAGATCCACACTCCCTCACCAGCAGTAATCAGCTGCTAATAGTTTCTTGGCTAAGGTTAAGACTTCCTGCCCATTTTCCTGGTTCTATGCTGGTTTTTGTATGAGTTTGTGTAGGTCTTGTGTATACTGTCACCATTAATGTAAGTTCATATGAGCAAGTATCCAGGCCTGGAGGTCTGTTTCCGTATGACTATGCATCAATGTTGGCTATTAAAATATTTCTGCTATCTCTTCCACAAGGGTCCCTGTGCCATGGGTGGGAGAATTTAATATAGGAGTCCTATCTAGGATATGCACTCTGCAGTCTCTGATTCTCTGTACTTTGAGCAGATTTGACCTTCTGTGTGCATCACTCCCTGTTGTGTGAGGAAGCTCAACTGATGAGAGTTAAGATATGCATTAGTATTTTCTCTAGTGCATGTTCTATTATGCTCCTTGAGTCTTAGGTGTAAAGGTTCCATTGTAGATGTGTCATTTTGGGCTAGGCCTCTCGCACAAACATATTGTCTATGTTTGCTCAGTTTTGGAACTCTGTAATGGTCTCCATCTGTTGCCACAAGAAGCTTCTTTGATGAGTGGTATACTTGTCTGTAAATATAAGGATCCAATTTTAAATATTTTATTTATTATTTTTATTTTATGTGTATGAGTGTGTTGCCTATATGTGTGTAAGTGCACCCACATTGTGCATTGCCCACAGACATCAAAAAAGGACATTAGATGCCCTGGAACTGGAGTTATGTACAGTTGTTAGCTGTCATGTGGGTGCTGGGATTCTAACTTGGTCTTCTGCAAGAGCAGCCAGTGCTCTTAACCGCAGAGCCATCTGTCCAACCTTGGATTAACTTTAGTCCAACTTTTCTAAAGGGCTTTAAGTCCAATACGAAAGCTTTGATTATCCCCAAGATGAAAGTGCCACTGATGCATCAGAATAGTTTTTTTTGCACCAATCATCGCAATGGTTATTAGGCCTTAAAGCTGGAGTTGAACCATTGATTCATTTTTCTCCCTTAGTAGCTTGCATAATATCCTCTAGAACTTTGAGAGCTATTCTATAGGAAGGAGGATTCCAGGTCAGCTCCAGCTCCATTGCTCCAAGTCCTGTGTTAAAATATGTCCTGTCTTCAGTAATGGGGACTTAATACACAGGGACTCAAATACACGCATGCACTCATGAGTATTACATTCAAGTTCTGGGAGGCAATCAAGGCTGTGGCAATAGATTGTTATTTTGGAGTCATTTGGACTATCAAAGGGAGGTTATTCCTACCTGGCACTGTGTTTCTTGTTATATATAGCCTTCAGATACACACATGCACTCATGTTCAGATATTTTATATGTACTTTTCAATAGGCTTTTAAGGTAATACATTCAATACATCTCTGGTTTTTCACAACACCTAATCTCTACCCCCACCCCCACACCTGCCCCGTCTAGCTTCCTTTCTCCTTCTGTCTCCAGTTAAAATACCACCATTTTCTTCCTGATAATGCCTGTCTACTATTATTCCCCTCTCTTGAGCTCCTTCTTTTCCTTTACCCCCATGGTTCCTTGTACATGTTCCACTCCTGCCTTCCCAGTTGACTACCTCCATTTCCCCTATTTTTATTACTGCATTTTCTCATTGGTTGTTATGGGTCTGCTTAAACTATTTATGTCCTTTTGATAGTCTGTATATATCTAGATATCTATCTATATATACATATATCTTGTATACATATATACAAGATAACTTTGGTAGTCTGTATATATCTCGAAATTCTTCAATTTCATTTAGATTTTCTATTTTAGTATAATACAGGTTTTTAAAGCATGTCTTTATGGCTTTCTACGTTTCCTTGGGTTCTGTTGTAATGTTTCTATTTTATCTCTGAATTTGTTAACTTGTGTCATCTTTCTTCATTGAATTTTTGCAATTTACATATAATATAGATTGTTGTTATTTCAATTCCCTCCCCTATCTGAACCTTCCTTCACTACCCCCTACCTAATTTAATATACTCTCTTACATAATACAGCTTATAGAGCCTGATTTTTGTCCTAAATACCTTTCAGTGTGGGTCCACACACTGGGTCCATCAAGAGTCCCATCCCTGTAAGGCTTTGTCTTTCTCCCTCCCAGCTTCCATAAATTTCCAAAAGTTTCTTAGGTTAGGTTGGGATTTCTTACCTAATTTCACATGTCTATGTTGGTGTTTTGTCTGGTTGAGATTGCATAGGACTCATGCATGCTGTCACCATGGCTGTGAGTTCATATGAGTAACTGACAGGCTCTCTGGAAGACTCTTTCCTTGTGGTCATCCACACACTGCACTGTGTCTCTTCCACTATTTCTGCCTCCTCTTCTGCAATGATCCTTGAACTTTAGATGGGAGAGGTTTGAAATAGTTGTCCTATTTTGAGATAAGCACTATGCAACCTCTTGTTCTCTGCACACTGGCCAATGAGTTTTTTCTTTTTTTTAACTAATCACCATCTGCTACATAAGAAATCTTCTCTGGTAAAGTTGAGAGATGCATTCCTCTCTCTTTCTCTTGATTAATTTGGCTAAAATATATCAATCCTGTTAGTTAATCTTTTCATAGAACCAACTCTTAATTTCATTGATTCTTTGTATTGTTTTCTTGGTTTCTATTTCACTAATTTCAACCATGGTATTTTAAAACATTTTCATTTTTTTTATTTCAGATTTTCACATGAGATTATTGTCTTTGCATTATGTCAACCCCTCCCAGTCCAATAACAAGTCCTACTATGTCTTCCCAAATCCTCTCAATTCCCTTGTCCCATTCTTCCATTTTTCTTTTTATGTATCCATACACATATATGTGCATACTGATAGATCCACAGACAGAAAGATAGGATAGATAGATAGATAGATAGATAGATAGATAGATAGATAATAGATGTAAAATGCACTGCATCCATTTAATTGTGCTCCTGTATATCTTTCTGCTTAGGGCTGCCCATTTGGGATTAGTAATATCTCAAGGAGCTGGTTCCTGGAAAAAAAAAAAAAACAGACTCTCCTTCCCTCACAATCCACTGATTGCATGTAGCTCTTCATGTTGATGTGGGATCCCATGACATCTCCCCTAGTCTAGAAATGTCAATTGCTTTGTCATTATTCAGGTCTCTAGACTACCATACTATAGAGACTTAATTGGTACAGATTCCCTATCATGTCTAGAATGCATCAAGTATCAGCAGGAGTCTTTTCCCTCTGGATCTTACATTCTTTCTGCCTACTCTTCTGCAATGTTCCCTGAGCCAAAATGGGTATGCAAGTTGCATGGTAGATGTGTCACTAGGGGCTGAAAAACTCACAGTGATTCTCTGCATTTCACAAATTGCAGAACTTTTTAATCGTCTCTGTTGCAAAAAGAAGTTTCATTAATGAGTGGTGAGAAACACAGTCATCTGTAAATATAAGGCTATGTATTTATAATACAGTAAGAAATTACACTGGTTTAGGGAAGTGACAGATGTAGGTCATATTACCTCTCTAGCCAGGTGTACCTGACTATGTTCACAGTACCAGACATACTTTTCCTCTCATTGAGCATGCCTTAATTTAAACTAAATAGCTTTGGATTACGCCAAAACAAAAATGCAACTAGCAGCAATGCGGACAGCTTGCTAAGCCACTCATTGGTGTCACCCATAGGCTTTATATTTAGGTTGGATCATTGATTGGTTTTTCTCCCTTGGCAACTTACATAGTATCATTTGAAATTATGAGCACTAATTTTCATGGAGGAGTCTACCAGCTCAGTTTCAGCTCAATTGCTCCAAGTCCTGTGTCAGAAATACGTTGTTTGATCAGCAATTGAGTATTACCTTCAAATTATTGGAGGCAATCAGCAGCTGTGTCAATAATCTATATTATTTTGGGAGTTGTGCATACGACACTGACCAACAGTTTGATAGCAAGTTTTCCTTTATTTTACCTTTATTTTATTTACCTCTTTCAATCTACTCTTTTTGTTGTTTCTTCTTGGTTTTCTGAAGTTTTCAGTAACATTGTTATTTTGTTTCTGGGAGATGTTTCAGATTTTCTGGTGTAAGAAGTTAATGGTATAAATTTTCCTCTTAATACTGCTTTCATTCTGTTCTATAGGTTTTGCAATGCTGTGTTTTCATTTTCATTGGATTCTAGGAATTATTTAATTTCCTTCCTGCCTCCTTTGATCTAAATTTCATTCAGAAGTGTATTGTTTGGCTTCCCCGAGTTTGTGTCATTTTCTTCATTTTTATTGCTGTTGATATCTAGCTTTATTCTTTTGTGGCCAGACAGAGTACAGGAAAATAATTCAATTTTTGTAAATTTGTGGACACGTGCTTTGTGTCCTAATATGTGGTCAGTTTCGGAGAATGTTTTGTGAACTGCTGTGAAGAAAGTGTATTCTATGGTGTTAGGGTGGATTAGTTTATAGGTAGCTGTAAGCTCCAAGTTCAAAGTAAGGGACCAAATTTCCAGATCATGGGAAAGAACCAGAGTTCCAGGTCGATGGGAGTGGACCACAGCTCCAGCCTTCAGCAGGGACCACAGTTCCAGGCTTATGGGAGTGAATCGAAACTCCAGATCACAAGAGGGGACCACAACCTCAGCTCTCAGGAGGGAAACACAGTTCTAGCTTGTGGGAGGGTACCGCAACCCAAAATCATGGGAGGGTCCCACAGTTTCAGGCTAGCAGGAGGGCACCAGAGCTCCAGACTTATCAGGTTGAACTATAGCTCTGGGTTTTTAGGAGGCGACCACAGTCCCTCGCTCAGAGGATGGAACTATAGCTCCAGTTCATGTGAGACCAACCGTGGCTGTGGCTAATGGGGGACGACAATAGCTCTAGCTTATGGAAGAGGAATATAGCATCAGGATCTCGGGTGGGTATCATAGCTCCAGGCTCATGAGAAACAGTCACAGCTCCAGATTCCCAGGATAAGAACACAGCTCCCAGTTCATGGGAAGGCACCACAGCTTCATGTTCACCAGCGTGAGCACAGCTCCAGGCTCACGTGAGGGGTCATACTTTTAATTATGTTGGTTCCTACTATTTTCCCATCTCCATCACTCTGTCCACATTATACTTGCATTTATGATAGGGCATTTTGACTTCCGTGCAGCAAATAGAGGCAAGATCTACTTGATGGCCTGAATTTTTCTCTGGAAGACCATTAATACTGGAGAACACCAACATTAGCTTTTGCTAAGGGAGATTGATAGATTGTATGTTTCTTTCTTCTTTTTCCATATCCTGATCTTGGTTGGCTTTTTTTGTTGCCTGCCAGCTTCACATATTCTTCCCTGGCCAGAGGGAAACCTGTGATAAGACTTCTTCTTACCAAAGTTATGTTTGCCAAGAACTACCACTGGTACCATCTTGGCTTTCAAGCCATTTATTTCTTGCCAAGTGCTTTCTCACCTGCGCCCATGGATAAGCCTTCATCATTGTTGGGGTTAGATTCCTGGGTTATGATGTCCAGCTGACCCTGGGTGGCCTCCCACTGGCTGGGCCCACGGTAAGAGAGGTATATATGGGCAAGTCATGGTGGGTGCTTGCAGCCACCTCCTGGACACTCCTGCCACTTGGCTCCAGTGCTCTGAGGGAGGCAGCTATGGTGTTCACCCCAGGTCCTGCTGCCAACTGTGTGTGGATGTCCGCTCATCGAAAATGATACTATTCTTAACCATGTTTAATTTTTTATTTTCTTTATTTTTTAGACAATATTCCTGTAGCCCCAGCTGACTTGGAACTCACTATGTAGACCATACTCGCCTCAATCTCACAGAGATTTGCCTGTCTCTCTCCCTTATGAGCGCCAAAATTAAAGACATGTACCACCATGCCTGCTCTTTTATTTTTGTATTGTGTGTACAAATTACTGAGTTTTACTCATACTTCCTGTGATGTAGCTTCTTCTCCCCCACTTCCACTCGTGTCTCATATCCATGTTTCCTATAAAATAAACACTGGATCATGCAAAAAAATCTAGTATTCATCCAAGCGTTTTGCCTCTAACATTACAAACAATGATTATACATTTTTCCCTTCACTGAATCCAAGGTTTTTATTTCTGATTTCACTAATTATTTGGCTGAGGTGTTGCTTCTGTCTTGTGTGCATATTATTTGGGTTACCATACTAAAATTTTATGAGTATACTTATTTTATGAAATTCAAATGAGTTAATGAATGAGTATACATGAAATATTTTATAGCCTGAATTTTTTCTTTTTTTTTTGGTCTTTTTTGAGACGGGTTCTCTCTGTAGCCCCAGATGTCCTGGAACTCATTATGTAGACCAGGCTGGCTTGAATTCACAGAGATCCACCTGCCTCTGCCTCCCAAGTGCTGGGATTAAAGGCGTGCACCACCATGCCTGGCAAATAGCCTGAATTCTTGAGAAAAATGTTCATATTAAAGGATAAACTTAAGGATCAGATTTAAAGGTAATTTTCACAGTGTAACTACTCCTTGCTTTTTAAATTTTTGTTGATTCTCATATTTTGAGGTACATCCCACTATAACCTTGGTATTGAATCATTTTGTTTATAATAGTGTAGAACACTTTTTAATTAAAAATTTGAGAATTTTATGCAACATATTTTGAGCATGTTTAGACTCACTCCCATATCTGCACCCCTTTTATGGCCCCACCCCATCTGATTTTTTTCACTCTTTCATATATATTAAGGCCTATTAAGCCTAATTTGTGTCCCTAAATGTCCTATGGTGTGCCTCCATCTATTGGAGCATGGTTCATCTCTCAAGCCACATACCATTAGAGCACTCAAACTGGAACTGATCTGAATTCTTCATCCCTCAAAATTTAACCTCATCGTATCAGAAGATACTATGCAAACTGTCAAGGGAGAAAACCAACCAATGATTCCATCCAGCTTTAAGTCAAGGAACCACAACAAGGATGGATCAAACATATATTCTCCACTGATTAAGTAGTGACACTTTTAGCTTGGGGATAATTAACAGCTGTGTAAATGGACTTAAGGCCTTCTCAATTGAATGGAACTTATGTGTTGTACTGTAAACATAGCCAAATGCACATGGCTGGAGAGGTCACAGATCCTAGAGAAAATTTCACTTTTGTCACACCCCTAGACCAAGTTAATTTCTTGTTGCATTGTAAATATGTATTTTTATATTTACACACATGTGAACCTCTCATAACTCATCAAAGAAAATTATTTTTGCAGCAGATAGAGACAATTACAAAATTTCACCATAAACTTTTATAATTTATTAAATAGTCTTCTGTCTGCAAATAATTGAACACAGAACCTTGTGCATGCAATGCAAGTACTTTATTGCTGAGCTCACACTCTGCCCTTAAATAGTACTTCCTGAAGCATGCTGTTATGCAAATTATATATTTCATTTCATAAGGTAATTGAATTGTAGTAAAAATGATTCCTCAATCTAAAATGAATACATCACACTTTTGTTAAAAGTTATAACAATGGAATACAGAAATAATGCAATTTACCAATTGTATTGAAAAACATTCTTTTCATGTGTACCCTTGTGTATTTTTATTAAAAGAAATAACATTATTACATTTCATGCTGATGTAGCTGTACGACCACCTTAGCAACAGATCTCATTTCATTAAATGGTTTCATTCAAGTGGAATATATTAGGAAATAACTAAGACTTTTATCATTGTCAATTCTAAGCTTTCTATGATCTGAATCAGGTTGATGTTAAATTATTTTCTGAAATATATTTTGCCTTGACACCACACTAGGTGTCAACTTTTTGAACGCTTACTTCCTGTTATGCAGATACAAGTATGATTAACTGGGGTTTCATGGACAGGGACTGGATTTTAATGAAGAAATACATTGCTTCTCTCAGAAATACCATTCCATGGGGATTAATTAGTAGAACTCTGATTAAAATATATCACAATCCTTACTCTCGAGGACCTTCAGAGAAAGGTTTACAGTTCATACAAGAAAACTGCATGTAACACTGCACTTGGAGTGTCTTATTTATTTAATAAGGGAAATAGCATAACGCACTAAAATTTTGACCTTAAAAATATAAACAGGGAGGCATTAGTACACTTTACTCAACCTAAACTTATTATGTATATATCATTTGTTATTGCCATGGAGACCCCTATACTGTGATTGCCAACATTAGCTCTTGTGAATAACAAATAATTAAAGCTCTATTTTCTAGCTAAATCCTTCGTTTTTTGTATATCTGGGATATTTACTGGTATTAAATTAGATCAGGAATGAAGTTTTCCTAAATTCAAAAGGATTGTGAGATTTATTGAAGATGTTCTTTAGATGTGTATTTCTTTTTTAAAAAATTAATTTTTTTTATTTTATGTGTATGAGTGTATTACCTGCATGTATATGAGTGCATCCATGTTGTGAAATGCCTTGGAGATCAGAAGAGGGCTTCAGATACCCCTGGAACTGGTGTTAAGGATGGTTCGTAGCTGCCATGTGAATGCTGGGAATCGAACCGGAGTCTTCTGCAAGAGCAATCCATGCTCTTAACCACTGAGCCATCTCTCCAGCCCCATTTTAGAAGTATTTTTCATCAGTGAAATGAACTTAATGTTTTTAGTCATCTGGGTTAAACACCAACATGAAATAAAATATAAATAAATAGAAATTATTAAAGGAAATCATTGATATAATTAAAGTAAAAACAGTTGGAAAAAGTGGGTGTGGTCCTGATGTACAAGCTTAATTATTACTGTGATTTGTCCATGAAATTGTATAAACTGGCACATAGACCATGATAGGCCTAAATTAAGTTTGACCTTTTAAAAATGATTTGTAGTTTGCGGGGCCTGTCACTATTGCTTATTAGGCTTTCAGCTGGATAGGACCATTGATTTTTTTTCTCACTTAGCAACTTACGTAGTTTCCTCTCATAATATGAAAGCTAGTCTCCACAGAGGAGCTTCCAGAGCAGTTTCTGCTCCACTGCTCCAAGTCCTGTGTCTAAAGTATGTCCGGTCTTCAGCAATAGGATCTGGGAGTTAATCAAGGGCTGTGGTAATAACCTGTCTTATTTGAGAAGTCTCTTGGACTACCCTGGCCAACAACTGAAGGGAACTTTCCCTTATCTGGCTGTTTCTTGTTATATAGCCTTCAGGTATACACACACATTCACATATTTATTGTAAGTGTATTTTTAAGTAAGGCTTTGAACAAATGGATATCCCTCTGGTTTTTCACACCATTTAAGCATTATTTGTCTCTTATCATTCCCCCTGTACAATACTTGCTACTTCCTTCCTTCCCATTTCCCCCTTAATAATACTTATCTCCTAATATCCTCCTCTCTTGAACTCCTTCTTCCCCTTTATTCCCACAGCTCTTTTCCATTTTCATGGCTCCTATGGTTATATCACACTATATCCTCACATCTAGGTATTTGGATCTAAGATCCACAAATTATCACTATTGGTACAGTTTTGGCATTTTTATCTTTGGGGTAATCAACAACTGTCTAATTGTGATTAAGGCATGGTTAATGGGAGGGAACTCCTGTGTGGTTCTGTAAACATAACCAAATATATGTGGCTGGAGATGTCATAGATCCTAGAGAAAACCCTATTTTTGCCACATTCCTAGGACCATAATTTCTTACTATATTCTAAATATGCATCCTCATATATACAGAAAAATATAATGCTGACCCATCATCAAGGAAGCTTCCTTTTGCAACAGATGGAGGATATTACAGAGCTCCAGAAGTGGTAAAACACAGAGAATGTTTGTGAGATGCTTAAACCCAAGTGACATATCTTCAGTGTAATCTCTCCACATAGGATGAATGCATTTTTGAATTCTCACCAGAGAAGTTTCCTTATACAGCACATGGCTATTAACACATAAACCCAAAATTGGCCAATGTGAAGAGAACAAGAGTTCCCAGAGTGCTTATACCTGAGTAGGACACCTATTTCACAACTCTGCTTCTCAAGGCTCAGGGATAATCATGGAAGAGGATGCAGAACTGTTATGAGAGCCTTGTAGATGACCACAGGGAAAGACAGTCTTCCAAATAACTAGTCAGTTCCTCACATGAACACACAACAGTGGTACAGGCACATGAGCATGCATTACATGTCCCATGCAAGCTCCGATCAGAAAAAAATTCCAACATAGTTATGGGGAGTTGGTAAGAAATCCCAAAACACTCTAAGGTATTTTTGGCAATTGTTGGTTTCTGGGAGGGGAACAGACAATGTCTTGCAAGTTTGGAACTCTTGGTGGGTCCAGTGGGTGTACCCTCTCTGAGGAGCATTTGCGGACACAAAATGGACTCTATACATCATGTCGCATATACAAGATAGTACATTAAATTGGATAGTGGGTGATGGGAGGCAGTGTTTGGAGGGGAGGTATATAACTACCATCAAATTTTATTATATGAAAATCACAAAAATTCAGTGAAAAATAAAATAAACGAATAAGAAAATGATTTTTTTAGTTTTATTTCAGTTGTACAAGTATTTGACTGCATTTAATAATGCATTTGTACCACGTTGAAAAATATTCTTAAGATGGAATACAATTCAGAAAATGAATACAATGAATGCCATTGGGCTCCATTTTGAATGATAAAATGATAAGTTTTATAGACATTTCATCAAAAATAAAGAGTACTAAATGATAATACCAAAACCAAATTTTTTATTTTATTTTATGTGCATTCATGTGTTGCCTACATGTAGGTAATGGCACCCGTGTTGTGCAATGCCCACAGAGGTTAGAAGAGGCTGTCAGATCCCCTGGGACTGGAGCTATGGACAATTGTTAGCTGCCATGTGGGTGCTGGGATTCAAACTCGGGGCTTCTGCAAGAACAACCAGTGTTCTTAACTGCTGAGCCATCTCTCAAGCCCTAAAACAATTTTTAACTCACAAAGTCTTTGTTAGGATTAAATTAGATAATTCATGTGAAATTATTTGACAAATGTAAGTGCTAGGAAAACATTGTTCATTCATTCATTCATTCATCCATCCATTTTTCATTCATTCATTTGGCACATTTATATTCATACCTATTTATAGTATGAAATTAAATATTTAGTTACTCTTCAATTGTTTAAAATGTGAACTTTAAATAACATAGCCAGTATTTAGTAAACTCTGTTATCAGAAACAACCCAGGTCTTTAGTCCTACTTTCAAAACAAAATGTAATCATCTTTGTAAATTCTCCCAGAACCTCTGATTACCACCTCCTAGTTAATTAGGCTTATTGTTCCATCAACCTACTTTATTTTTTAAATATTTTATTTATTATTTTTATTTTATGTGTATGAGTGTATCCCCTACATATAGGTAGGTGCAACCATGTTGTGCCATGCCCGTGGAGGTCTGAAGAGGGCGTCAGATCCCCTGGAACTGAAATTATGCACAGTGGGTGCTGGAAATTGAACCCAGGTCCTCTGCAACAGCAGTCAGTGCTCTTAACCACTGAGCAATCTCTCCAGCCCTCAACTTACTTTATAATTAGTGTTTGTTGTATGACCAGTTTTCTACAGATTGAAATAACTATTTCAATAATTTCATTGTATGCATATTCAGGAAATATTTTTAGTACTTTTTAGTCATAAATTGTTAAGTTCAGTGTGATGATAGAGATAGAATTATAATTTATTTCTTGAAAGATTTGCAAGTATACATCTACATTGCAAGAATCCTGGCATTAAATAAGCACCAGCTTTGCTATAGTATTGGATATTTTTTTTTTGTCTAATTCAGAATGTTCAGTAATTTGCTTGAAAAAGTACAAACAGTTGTTGGCAAATTTGAAAAAGGCACTGAATGTGAAATTATTATAGATAAAGTAATATTGTATTTTAAATTATAAACATAAAATTCAATGATAAGTAAAATATTGTTAACCACTAAACTTCAAATGTTTATGCATGTAAAGAGTGAGGATAATTTTCATAACATAAAAACATGATTTAAGGAAACTTTTTGTTCAGATTTCATAAAAAAATGTGATTCTTGGGGCTGGAGAGATGGCTCAGCGGTTAAGAACACTGGTTGTTCTTGCAGAAGACCCAGGTTCGAATCCCAGCACCCACATGGCAGCTAGCAACTGTCTGTAACTCCAGTCCCAGAGGGTCCATTCTGGGTGTGGTGATACACTCCTTCAATCCCAGCACTTTCTCTTCTTTCAAATTGACTTATTCAAGTTTTCAATTCCATTATCATTTTGGCTTGGGTTTTCATCAATATGGCTCTCTCTTTTGTGAATTCATTTTTCAAGTCCTCAGTTGTTTTTGTTATTTCATTCAGGTGCATATTTGTATTTTCTTGCATTTCCTTCACAAGTTTATGCCTATCCCCTTTGGGTTCTTTGATTTGTTTCTCTGTGTTTCTTTCAAGTTCTTTGATCATGTTTATAATTGTTCTTTTAAGTTCTGCATCATGGGATTTTTCAGGGTGTTTCTCATTGTACACTTCTGTAGGACAGGTGCATTTTGTTGGAAACAATCTATTTTTAATATTATATGTGTTTTTGCATTGCCGTTTGTACATATTTATTGATGTTTTTGTTGGTTGTGTGTCTGATAGTAAATTCTATTCTTCCTCTGTTTATTTGAATTTTGGTTCTGTTTATAGTGTTGATGTAGCTGGGTTGCTTTTTGCTCAGGTATGACAGGATTAGTTGTTGTGTGCTTCAGGTTCTAGAAGGTCTGGTCTCCGTAATATGCGGGTCAGGTAGAAAAGGTAGAAAGCTGGTCTCAGGAATCTAAGACAAGGTGTGGTTCAGGAGAGCCTACTGAGGGTCTATCAAACTATCAGGGAAGACGGCTGGTCTTGGGAATGGGAATCCAAGGCAAGTTAGGAATGGAGACAGCCAGGGTTGAAGGCTGGTCCCAGGAGTCCAACGGCCAAGTGTGTTGGGAACAGCCTGTAAATGGTCTGACAAACTGTACTAAATAATTCACCTGGTTTGAGCTCAGGGGATCAGGATGCAGTGGGCGGGTCTGGGCTAAGAGTGTAGTCCAGTGATTTGGGGTACAAGTAGTGAATGAGGGCCTTTGCCCAAGGCTAGAAGGGGAACAGGGTGTGGGATCTGGAAAATAGGAGTTGCTTAGCCTGTAGGAGAATCAAGTCACAGTATGTGGGATCCCAGACTTACCAGGGAAGAAGACCGTTCTCTGCAATCCAAAGTTAGGTGGGGGGTGGAGACAGCCTGTGAAGGGCCTAAACAATTAGACTGACAAATTTTGCTGATCTTCATGTAGGGGATCAGGACCCAGTGTGCAGGTCTGGACTAAGAGGGTAGTTCAGAGATCTGGGTGGCAAAAATCAAAAGTGGACCTGTGCCTAAGGCTAAAAGAGGAACAGGGCGTGAGGTCTGGGAAATTGGAGTTGTTCAGGCTGCAGGGGAATCAAGGCACAATCTATTAATGTAGCAATATTTTAAAGATACTATCTGAATTCCAATAAATTACTTTACTTGTAATATTTTTTATGGAATGAATTTTAGTTGAGAAATGACTTTCTTTTGAGATAAAGGAAAGACGTTCTTGAATTTGTAAATTATTTCTTTCCCATTTAAAAATGCCTTTAATATCATTGCCATTGTTATCTGGATACAATATGTAACATGCATTTAATTATTCTTCTGAGCTTAGATATTGATATTAAGTAAAAGTGGTAAATGTATGTTAAATAATGCTATTTTTATGGTCACAGTAGTTGAGCCACAATTAATGAAATAAGGATATCTTTATTACAATTATTTTTGGAGTTTTAAGTTAGTTTCTTGATATTAGTTAGATGCATAGATGCAATTTTCATGTTTAATTTTCTTTTTTCCCCTGGAGCAGTTACTGGATATTCTACAGGAGATAAGTATCTTAAATGGAAATATGTGGTGTAGCTGTGGCAATGTGTCAGTTGAAATATGAGTTAAAGATGAAATTAATTGCTTGAATCAACATTGAGGGCTTCTCACATATTTCTTTTGCTTGATCAATATTTGCATACTGTTAGCAAGATCTTTTTCATTATATCTATGGGAAAAATAGTATGGTCTAATAAATACTGATCTCAAAACTCTGAGAACAGTGATGAAAATTTTATCAGGTGGGAAAAATTCAGAATGAACCGGCAACACAGGCAAAGGATGATATGGGTCTTTCCATAATATATTTTATTTCATAGCTTGAAATACGCTGTCAGAAGTTATTTCAATTTCTAGTTATGAAGAGAATTATAGACTTTAATATACAAATGAACCTCCTGAGAATCTTGTTTAAATACAGATTCCTATTCAACAGGCCCAGAGTAAGTCCTGGCATTCTACATTTTAATGAATTCCTAGAACTGCACTTTCAGTTGTGGTCATATGAGTTTGTGTAGGCTCCCTAAATGTCCATTCTATGCAAGAAGATAAAGACAAATTGTGTGTGTGTGTGTGTGTGTCAGACAGAGAGAGAGAGAGAGAGAGAGAGAGAGAGAGAGAGAGAGAGAGAGAAATTATGTTCCATAAACGGGAGACAGAATTGTAGCATGTTGAGGTCATTTCTTGCTATATCAACACAGATAATTGAAGATGAGGTACTTAAATAAAGCGTTCACAGAATTTTCTAGGAAATGATGCACTCATATTAACAAATTATTTTGTTTATCTTTAACCCTTTTGCCCCCTGGGACAGTCATATTGTCATTATCCTCAATTCTTCAACTCCAACCTCATAACAGAACTATAATTGTGAGTATAAGTTATTGCTGAAATTACAATTAATTTTATAACACTTACTTTGTTATATGATGCATAAATAAGTAGTAGTATATATTTTATTTAGATTTCCTGGAGTTAAACTTTCATTTATACCCCTATTTTGAATGCATTTATAAAATATCAAATAAATAATAAAAATATTATCTATTTGAAAATAGTTGGAGCCTTGCTAGTGGAACTGGGGCATTGGGGCTAAGCCTTAAGCCTTTATGTAGACATACTTCACATCCTATTGACTCTTTGCTTCCTTTGTGTGGATTCAATGTGACTTTCCAGCCTCCTGCTCTTGCCATCATGCCCTCCCTGGTTGCTGCTATGCATTTCCTGTTATGATGGACTGTATCTCTCTTGAACTGTAAACTAAAATAAACCCTTACGTCCTTAAAAGAAAATTTTAATTCAGACTAGAATGTCTTGAAATATTTATTTTCTGTACCTCCAAAATAATCTTAAAAGTCAAGAGTTTTGAACATCCCTAACTCTAAAATTCGATAGTCTGAGACAGAAAGCATTGGGTTTGAGGACAGTATGGGGTACATTAAATAATACCTTGTCAGGAAACAAAGCAAATCAGATATATTAAGCTGTCTTTGGCTTATCTCTATTTTCAAAGCATTTAACTCTACGTTTATTGACTCTTTTCTTTGTTCTTATGTAATGGTTCAGTAAGATCAATGGGGAATGTCATACATCTTGGCAAGAAATATCTGGTAAAACATA
>NW_008339433.1:7405360-7422856 GCF_000622305.1 Nannospalax galili | reverse complement strand
GCCCTAGTAACGTGAGAGCAAGGGCGCATGGCCCTAAGGCAAGCGATCGACAGGGACTTAGAACAGCTCTGGCAGACGATGTCGGACCTGGAGCAATCTCTCACTTCCTTATCAGAGGTGGTGCTACAAAACAGAAGGGGCTTGGATCTCCTATTTTTAAAAGAGGGTGGGCTATGTGCAGCTTTAAAAGAGGAATGCTGTTTCTATGTGGACAAGACAGGGGCAGTCAGGGAATCTTTGACCAAGTTAAAAAAAGACCTGGAGAGGAGGCGCAAGGAGTATGAAAATAGTGAAAGCTGGTTCGAGTCTTGGTTTATGCACAAACCATGGTTTACAACTCTCCTTTCAGCTATCGCAGGACCTTTAGTTATTCTATTGCTACTAGTCACAATTGGTCCCTGCATAATAAATAGGCTACTAAGGTTTGTTCAGAAAAAAATCGATACTGCCCATCTCTTGGTCCTTCGCCATAAATACCAAGCCTTAGATACTGCTGAGGAAGATTCCTCAGTCTGATCTAGAAAAGGGGGAAATGTTAGGGAAAGAGGAATTTACTGCTTGTTTGAATATACTGCTTGTCTGAATTTACTGCCTGAATTTACTTGTTTAAATTTACTGCTTGTAACCAATTAACTCAACTGGAGACACAGGCATCCAGAGATAGGGGCAATCGCTACAGCCCTCCCCCCGGAGCCTGACCTGATCTGTGTCATGTCACGTAGACAGGTCTGCTTACACAAGATAACAGGAAAGAGTCTTGCCAGGCACAATACCATCCCTCCCCGATTGGGACACCTGAAGGGAGTTGTAGCATTTTTCTTAAAGTTATTGGTTTGTGAAATGCTTGCTTTGAAACTATTGGTTAGACTTTTCCTTTTAAGGTATATCAGTGAGCCATCACATTCATCGTGAATAATTGAAACGGTGAGATTTTGTTAGGTAACTATGATTTTTCCTCCATTACACTCCTTTTGCATTTCTGTCAAAAATTATACTGGTGGGCTGGAGATAATGACTCAGTAAAGGAGATCGCTTATGAACACAAGGACTTGAGGTTTTAGTCCTAGAACCAGAATAAAAATGCCAAGTGTCATGGTGGTGGTATGTACTTGTAATCCCAGTACTGAGGAAGCAGAATCAGGAAGATCCCTGGGGTTTAGTGACCTGGCAATCTAGCCTCCTTAGTGAATTCCAGGTTATTGAGAGAACTTGTCTTCAAAAAGCACATGTATTGGCACATGCCCTTAATGCTAATACATGAGAGACAGAAGCAGGAGGATTGACGTAAATTCAAAGTCAGCCTCATTAACATAGTGAGTTCCAGGTCATTCAGGGCTACAAAGACTTGTTTCTAAACCAAACAAATTCAGAAAAAAAAGGTTGAAGTCTTTGCTGAAGAACTACACCTGAGGCCTCCACATGCACGGTAGGGTCCATAAACACACACTCACACAAAAAATTAAAAGCAACACTGGCAAACACATTTATTTCGATTTCTGGGTCCTGATTTCTTGACCTGTCAACAGTTAACATACTCTGATGATTACTGTGGCGACATACTAAGGACTATTGAGTAAAGTGATTGTGTCAGATTAACCATGTTCTTATCTATTCGAGGGTCAGACTTTCCATATGAATTTTACAGAAAGCTTTTCTGTATCTTCACTATATTGCTTGTCATTTGGCGGGAATGACATTATACCTATAGATAAATTTGTAGAGAGCCAACATCTTTGATGAGTCGTACTATTAAAACTAGATGCCTTCAATTGTCTGAATACTTGTGCTCACTCATTAACATGTTGTGATATAATCTCCAAAACAAGGATATTTGAACGGATACATTTGGAGAGGTGGTGAGATCATAAGAAATACATTCTCATGAATAAGACTAGTGTCCTTATAAAAGAAGGATCATCTTCAGAAAGATCCCTCCTGAGTTCCACAAAATGAGTTCCCCTAGAAAGATGGTCAGCTATAGCCAGGTGTGCTAGCATAAGCCTTTAATTCAGCACCTGAGAGGCAATGGCAGGCAAATCACTAAGACATAGAGGTCAGCCTAGTCTGTATAGTGAGTTCCAGGCCAGCTGGGGCTACAGGAAGATCCTGTCTCAAAAAGACCAAGAAAAAAAAAAGATCAGATGTGAACCAGGAAATGTATTAGTACCTTGATCGTTGATTACCCAGCCTTCATAATATAAAAAACCTATTGATTATGAATCATTCCGTTAATGCATTTTCTTTTTCGAAGCCTGAACTTACCACAACGATCTTTTCATTTATTAATGGCATTGCTGATTTTGTATTTTTCATCACTATTTATAATTTTCAGAATATAAATCCTATACATGTGTTATATCTATCTTGTTTTCTTTAACAATTATACTGGTATTGAATTTTAGCTTCAGTGTAAATGTGATCATATCAAGTATATAAAATGTATTCATTTTTGTACTTTTATTTGTATTGTATCTTATAATTTTGGTGAACAAATTTAATAGTTCTAAGGGGGTAATTTTTGCAAATTTCCTGCATTTTAGTTCATGTCATCTGAAAATAGGAACTGCTTTATTTTCCTTTATCATATGTGTTACTTTATTTCATATCTTATGGGAGAGGCAAGAATTGTCAGCTATTGAAATGAAATATTAATAATAGTGAGTATAGGCATCCTTGTTCTTGATCTGAGGGCTAAATAAAGCATTTCGTCGCTAATCATCAAATAAGATGGTAAAGGACAGCTTTGTTCAAATGGTTTTAATCATATTCAGAGAAGTTCATCTTTCTATTTTTTAAAAGTTTCTATTATATAAGCCAGCCATGGTGGCACAGGCCTTTAATCCCAGCACTTGGGAGGCAGAGGCAGGCAGATCTCTATGAGATCAAGGCCAGCCTGCTCTACATAGTGAGTTCCAGGACAGCTGGGGCTACAGGGAGACCCTGTATCAAAAAGACCAAAAAAGTAGTTTCTGTTGTGAATTAGTTTTAAATTTTTGGTAGAGTTTATAATGCAGCAATTAGTATAACTGTGATTTATATTTTTGAATATATTATTGAAGGTATATTGACTGATGTAAAAATATTGAAAAGAAATTTCATCCCTCCAATGTGTGGTACAGAAATTCTTTAAGCTGTTGTTGGATTCTATTATTTCATGTGAGGTTTTCAGTTCTGTGTTAACACAGATTGATTTAATTTTCCTGGCATCTTATCTGTTATTAGATTCAGATTAATACCAATATCATTTCATAAACTGTTAAGTCTGCCTTCTTCAATCCTTGATACATGTTCTATAATTATCCTTAATGTTTTTTAAAGTTTTGGTTAACTTCTTTAATGAAAATTATTTAGTATATACATATTATTTTAATTTTACAGTCAATTTCCTTAATAACTGCAGGGCTATGAAAATACATTATTACACATTGGGTTAAAGTAATAGTTTTTACTTTTCAAGAATCTGTCAAAATTGCCAAATTTGTACATACAGAATTTTTTTTGTATTCCTATTATTTTTCAGTGGTTTTAGTGTCTATAATCATATTTTTTGGTGGTGTTGTTTTCATGATAGTGACAATTTGTCTTTTTTCCTTTGTCACTTAAGGTAGAAACTTATCAGCTATATTGATGTTTTCAAAAAACATTTCTTGATTCTATTGTTTTTTCTGTTGCTTCCTTTCAAATTCTTTACCATCTGTTCTTTATTCATTTATTTGACTTTTTCATTTTCTTCTCTATTTTTTGAAACTTACGTTAACTTATTGGAATTTTCCTTCTTTTTAATATAATTTCTTTTAATTTTGAGACTTTCATACATGAATATTGTATGTGCATTATTACACTCCTCCCAGTCTGCCTGAAACTCCTTCCAATGCCTCCCACCCCCAAACTCCCTCACAATTTCTTGTCCTTTACTTTATCATTACTTATTAAAGAAATATCCATCCATGCACACATTTAGAGAGATGTATACACAGTGCATATACATACATATACAATGCTCTAAGTTCATTTAGTATTACTCATCAATATATGTGTTTAGGGCTGCCCACATGGCATTATATAACCCTTAAGAAGCTAGTCCCAGAGATAAATAATATTTAGGTGTTGCGGTGTGAAAAACCAAAGGGAAATGTAGTATTTAATAAACCTATTGAAAAAATACACATATAAATGTGAATTCATGTATATAGCTGAAAGCTGTATAACACAAAAAAATTATAGTGCCAGGCAAGAGAAACTTACCTGTAATTCTTGGTCAGGGTAGCGCATGTGACTCCAAAAAAAGTATAAGCTTTGCTACAGCTCTTTATTGCTTCCCCAAACGTGAAAGTAAGATCAAATTGCTGAAGACATCATGTACTTCCGACTCAGACCTTGGAGTAATTGAACTGAAACTGACCTGGAAGCCCCCTCCCAAAAAGACTAGCTCTCATGGTATCAGAAGATTTTATTCAAACTTCCAAGTGCTATAAATAATCAATGATGCTACAATCTTATGACCCACAACAATGACCAGAATTTTTCTTCTTTCTCACTTATGAATTTACTCAGAACTGTTTTAAATGTATCCTACATGTTTTGATGTACAATATTTCTTTTCTATTTCTTCGTTGAACGAAATTATATAATTGGTCCAACTGTATAGACAATCTAAATAGCCATTGAGAAACTTACCTATCTCCTGGAATCGTATAAAGAAACTCATTTTCTCTTACTATACTCTGACAATACAAATCAGTTGGACACCAAAGATTTGGAGAAAATTGGTTTTGCTTTGTTCTTACAGCACAAAAATCAATGTACAACACTTCTGTGACCTCATAAGGTAAAGATACACCCCTTCATAGACAAGAAAACAATCAGGCATACAGAGAAGCACAATTAGTTCTCCTGCAATTCCTTTTAGGATGATAGTATCTGCCTGGAAATAGCATCAGGTTTCACAAGCTGAAGTTTCAGCCACTGAAACTGCCTCTTTAGTTGCATACCAGCCTAATGCCCTAGGCTGTTTCACTTGTGCTTCTAACCAATTATCTACGAGTTTGACTTTCTTCTTTCCTTCTTTGGGTCAATTAATATCCTTTATAGACTCAGGAAAACACTTCAGTATCCTGGTATATTTAAATGGTATTTCAAATGACACAGATGAACAGATAGATAGGTGGAGGAAATGGAGAAAAATGTAGATCTTCCCTAACTACTCTGCACATTCTACACTCCAGGACGCTGAACATGTTTGATATCTGAAACTCGCTAATTTCTAACCATTTTTAACAGATTTTAAAGCATGACGTATAAATATTTTAGCCAAAAAATGGTGTGGCATGATGGCATTAGACTGAATGCAAAGCCAAAGCAGGGACTGTTCATTCAGATTCTTGTCCTCTCCTCAGTATTCTTCCCTCCCTAGTATGGGCCAGGACCTCTTCTGAAAGGATACTCTTATGAACTGGAGTTTCTGATGGTTGTTAGATGTAATGTGTGTGCTAGGAATCAAACCTGGGTCCTCTGCAAAAGTAGCCAGTGCTCTAAACTGCTCAGCCATCTCTCCAGTCCCAGTTTACAGATTTTCTTGATGTCCAACTCCAAGATGGAAGGCAGGGAAGATTGGCATTTCTATGGCCTACTTTGAAAATAAAAGTTCTAGTTTCTATGGAAGTCTCTCTCTCTCTCTCTCTCTCTCTCTCTCTCTCTGTATGTGTATGTGTGCGCACACACAAGGAATCACACCATTATAATGAAGTTATATGCAGCTATTAAAATAATTATGAAAATTAAAGATACAAAAATAGTGTAAAAAGCTTATTAAATTATTACAGTCAAAATAGAATAAAATAATGTAGTATGGTGATATCTGTAACAAAATTCAAATAACTATGCATAGTAGCATCAATAACTGATGTTATTAAATGACTAATTCTTTAGGTAGTAATTTCTCCAGAACTATTTGTCTCATCCTAGATCCATAAAGATTAGATATTTTGTATTAAAAATAAAAATTATGTATGTATGATCACATTTATATTTATTTGTTGGTTTGAAATACATATACATTATTAATGGATCAATTGCACAATGAAATATGCACTACCTCCTTTCTTTTTTGTAGTGTAAATATTAAAATCTATTCTGAGTGATTTTTTATGACACCAAACATTAATAATGGTGCAATACATTATTAATTATGGTCCCCTCATTGTGGAACAGGTATTGAATTTATTCCTCCTATTGAGCCAGAATTTTCTGCCTTTCTCGAGACTTAGAAAGTACTATTGTGCCTTCCACCTCAATCAGTTCATCTTGAGATTCCACATTGCACTTGATAGTTATCTTTCTGCTTCTGGCTTATATCTTCTGATTTACTGCTCATTATTGTTTTTGAAAATGTCAGGATTTTCTTGTTTAATTGAAATTGAATAGCATTCTGTTTAGGATAATTTCACACTTTATTTACCCGTTCATTGCTATTATGAAAAATGATGTTGCATTTTATTTATATTTGGTTCACTGAGTTTTCATTATCCTCTAGACTACATATTTAACCACTGAATTATTTTGAAGTTTCTTGATTCACTTGAAAGAATTTGTTTTCCTATTCTTTTTAATTTTGATTTTGAGTATAAATCCAATGTGTTCAAGGAACATATTCTTGTATATCAACTTACACATACATTGGAAACTGTTTTGTGACTCAGTATTGAATCTATGTTTGTATGTGTTCTTTGAGCACTTAAATATTTTCCCTTACTCGATGTAGTGATCTAGAAATATGAATTAGATCCTGAGATATACCTATAACATTGCTGATTCTTATGCATGCAAGTTCTATAAATAATTGATAAGGTGTTTTTGAAGCAATCATTTCCTTTTTTGTTTGTTTTCTTCTGAGTCTGTCAATATTCTTTTCTGTTTATATTATTTCTTTGATAGCTTCACACAATTTAGCTTCATCATATTCTCTCCCTCCATCAACTCTTCCCAAATCCATCCTCACCTGCTCAAAAATGACATTGCTGTACACATAGATTAGTGTATCTCTAAGCACTTTTCAGAAAAGCTTCTTTCTCAAGTTAAAGCAATTATCAGACATTCACATCTTTCAAAGAACAAAGAATATGAGACAATGGAGTGCTCAGCCCTAAATCAATCTTCCTTTCTTAAATATCAGCTTTGTTTCATTTGGGATCATATTAATCAGAGTGCTGCATCTTCTTGCTGAATTATTTTATAATTTCACAAAGTTTCCCTCATCTGTAGTAATTATCTTTATTCTGAAAGTTATTTTATATGATAATACAGCCACATTGTTTCTATGGTTTATGCTTGTGTGGTTTACCTTTTTTCTATTCTTTTGCATAAAACCTGATCATATATCTAAGTTTGAAATGATTTTCTTCTAGAAGATATATGTTTGAGTATTGATTTTTACCTCATTATGCAAATCTCTACATTATAGTATTTAATGTGATTATCAATATATTTATCACTTATTTTCAGATTTTCTGTTTTTTCCTTTATTGTTTTCCACCTATTTCTTATATGTTTCTTGATATTCAGCATCAAATTTTTATTTGACTGAAGTAACTTCTTAGAAATCTCATGAAAAATTTTTGATGATTGTTGTAGATATTTCATTACATATACACATAATACAGTCCATTGATATTCTCATTCATTTGAGTGAAATTTGCCTCTCTTGACACTTCTTAGTTTGGAATTCAACCACCTCAAACTTTTTCTGAACAGATATTTGAGAACAACCCATATATTATTTCAACTGTTTAAAATTATTTAGAAAGTTGAAGAAAAGAAAATTCTACAGCATTTACTCATGTGTTTACTGACTGTACTGTTTTTTTTTCCTCTTCATGCTCTAAGCTTCCTTTCAAAGCTTTCCCACATGTTTAAATGACTCCCTTCAGGTGTTCTCTTTGATGTCTGCTAGTTTCAAACTATTTTATTCCATCTAAGAATATTTTTTTTCATTACAAAAGTTATACTTACTGGCTATTGAATTTGAGGTGGAAGTTTTATTATTTTGTCATTTGAAATATATTGCATTATTTTCTTTTGGCTTCTATGTTTTCTGTTGATAAATATACTGCTATTCTGCTTTTCTTCTATGGTTTACATGTTGTTTTTGTCTGTCCTGTGTGAGACTCTCTGAGAGTCTTGAATCTTGCATCTATAGGATTGCGATTTTTGACACATTTAAGAAGATTGCAGTATAGCTCATTATTTCAGTACTTTTTCAAATCTGTTTTCTTCTTTCACTTCTGTAATTCTAATAACGTGAATATTATTTCTGTTGTTTTAAACTCACAAGTCTCCAAGTTTTTTTTCCTTCTTTAAATTTATATTTTTTCTTTTGTTTCTCTGACTGGGTGATTTCAATTTTTGTATAATCCAATTAAATTGTTCTGCCCTCTGTGTTATCTGTGCTTTTGGATCTACCCACTGAGTTTTAAATTTTATTTATTGTTTCCAGTTTTCAATTTGATTATGTCTAACTTCTCTTTCTTGTGTAGGATGTTATGCTTTTTCCTTCATTTAATTTTAATTTTCTGTGATACTAGGCATTGATTCTAAGACCTTGAATATTTTGAATATGCACTACACTGGTGAGCAACATCTGTAGTCCCATATTTTCCATTTATTTTAAGCATGTTTGTAATTGTTTAATGACTGTTATAAGGGCTGCTTTACCATGTTTTCCAGATAATGTTTGTTAGGTAAAATCTGGGTATTATCAATTGTTGATTGTCCTATTTTAGTTAATGATATTCGTGTTTGTTCATATAAGCAGTAGTTTACTCCTGAGATGTTGACAGTTTTATACAATGATTTTTTTTATTAAAATGTTATTTAAATCATCTATTTAGCTGGCTGTTGGAAAGACAATTGCCTAGCACAGGGATGGAGGGTGGCTTTGCAGTCAGTGAGTGCATGTTACTGCCTGGTGGGTTTGAAAACTCATAGCTTAGTTCCACAATTAAGTAATAAACATCTACTTATTCTTTTGTGACACCATTTACTGGGGAGAATGGAATGCCTTGTTAAACCTTGATAAAAGCCATCATTTTGTTTGCTCATTAGGCCTTTGACAGTATGGAAATGACTGACAGTTTGTTATGGGAAACATTGAAACCATTTGTTCCCTGGTATTTGGCTGGAGGAGAACCATTATTACCTCATTATTTCATAAAGTTTTCCTGCCTTACTCGCATGCATCTTTCATGGTTCTTTGGACAAATAAAATGGGCTTTTCATTGGAGAGAGAGAGAAAATATTAGCATTTTCAGGTCATTAGATTTTTCTAGTGTCATGTAATATGTGAACTGAAAAGAAGATATAACCAGCTGACTACAGTGTTGATTGTATCAATCATTGAGTGTTCCAAGTTTTGAGCTAATTTCTTCTTTTATAGTTTATACTCATGTTATATAAATAAATGCTTATGGTTGCTAGTCATACTTAAAGCTTGTGCATAATTTGAAATAAGGAAATTTTCTTATGAGCAGAATATTTATGTAATTTTAAACAGACAAGTTAGATAGAAAATACATTAATTCCACAAGGATCCAGGATTCTTCCCTTTAATCTATCCTCTGTGTGCTGTAAGGGCATATTTTCTTACAATTTGCATCTTTCAGTTTTATAAGTAAAAGTTTAAAACTCAAGTATTATTTATTTCCAGAATTGCTTCTAGGAATGCATGAGCTACTCTTAAACGTTTAATTAGCACCGATTATTACTGTTTTATAAAATTCTAATTTAAAAATCTTAATTACTTAATTTGTCTCTTTAAACTTTAATCAAGAGTCAGCCTGAGGCCTAGTGTTGATTTTATTTTATGTTTTTGACAATTTCATACGAGTACTGTTTTTTCATTTTTTCCTCACCTCCCAGTCCTCCTCTAGCTCCTCCCATTTTCCTCATTTCCCTCACAATTTCATGTCCTCTTCTTCGACTAGTATTGTTTCATACACACACACACACACATCTATCTATCATCTATCTATCTATCTATCTATCTATCTATCTATCTATCTATTTATCTATCATCTATCTAATCTATCTATGGACCTTTCAGGGAGCTAGTCCCTGGAGAAAACTGATTCTCTCTACCTTATCATTCATTGATTGGGTGTAACTCTTCATCTTGAGATCACACCCATTGGAATTTTCCTCTTTCAAATTGTCATGTCATCTCCTTCTGTTATATGAGAAAATTTCACTGGTGAGAGCTGAGAGATGCATTTCTATTCTCTCTACCCTCCTGTTCCATTCAGTTCCATGAGCTTTAAGTGTAGAGGTTCCATTGTAGATGTGTCACTTAGGGTTGGGCGTCTCATAGAGACTTATTCTCTGTATGTGTCCAGTTTTAAAATGCTGTAATAATCTCCATTGGTTACAAAAAGAAGCTTCTTTGAAGAGTGGTGATTGGTGTACTTGTCTGTAAATATAAGCATATATACTTAGCAGGCTGTAAGAAATTATATTTGTCCGAACAAAATATAGAGAATAAAAGACTACAGAGTGTGTGTCCCTGGATAGGACTCATATTAAACTTTACCAACCCTGAGCTCTGGGACCAATTCAGAAAAGGATATGGAAAGAATGTAAGAGCTGGGGTGTTGCATGACCACTAGGAAACAGAATCCTCCAAGCTCCTGGGAACTTACTCATTTGAACTTACAGCAGTGTAGACAGCATGAACAACACCTATGCAAACTCAACCAGGCAAAAACCCAGCATTGAACTGCAAAATAGGCAGGAGGCCCCAACCTAGCTGAGGAAATATTGGCAGCAGATTACTGCTGGGTGAGGAAGAGTCAGTCTTCTGTAAGGGAGTGTTGCTAGAAAGGCCAACTAGACTCCAGTCATTGAACTCACACCAAGGAACATCTAGGCACAGAAATTTAACTCATTAGGCCTTAACATATATAACAGAATGTATGAAATCATGTGGTCTTGGTATGGGTGCTGTAGATAGGGGAGGGGTCTAAATATGAGTAAGAGATATTGTATGAAATGCACAAAAATTATATATATATATATATGTTGAAAAAATTGCCGTGTCAATTAGTCATGATGCAGACCTTGTTAGGCTACCATATTGTGGACATTTCACTGGTACGACTTCCCTATCATGTCTAGCATACCTTAAGTAGCAGAAGGTATTTTGACTCTTTGGTTCTTACATTCTCCACACCCCTTACTCACTGTTCCCTGAGGTGTAGGTGTAGAAGTTATGTTGTAGATATATCACTTAGTGCTGGTAGTGCCAGGCACTTCACAGTCACTTATCACCTGCATTTGGCTGGTGTTTTAGGCATTTTTATTCATTTTTCTTTAGCCATTCATTTCTTTATTTCTTTAAAAATTCTTTGAGACATGGATTTCCTCTGTACTGAAGGATAGACTGAAACTTACAATGTACCCAAGGCTAAACTTAAACTTGTAGAAAATATCCTAATTCATTCTCCCACCTGCTAGTATTATAGGATTGAGCCACACCATATGGCTAAATCATTAATTTTTAAAAACTGTAAGAGCCAGGGAGAAGGTGCATACCCATATGGAAATAGTCCTACAAGATCCTGGGACCCTACTTATATGAATCTACAGCAATGGTGTCAGCATGCACAACACCCATGCAAACTCAAGTAGACAAAAACCCAGCTTAGAACTGGGGAAATGGACAGCAGACCCCAATCTTAGCTGAAAAAATATTGGCAACTGATTACTACTAAGTGAGGAAGAGCTGAGCTTCCTAAAACAAGGGACTCTAGATAAGCTCTCTAGATTTCAATAGATGAACTTGCACTGAGGAACGTCTGGGAACAATACGTGACACAATAGGCCTTAACACGAATAACAGAATGTATGTATTCCAGTCGGGATGCAATGGGAGGCTGTCAGTGGGGAAGGGGGTATAAATATAATAAGACTGATTGAGATGTTCTGTATGAAATACAAAAAAAAATCAATAAAAACACATCAAAAAACGTTTTATTGAGCTTTTGTACACTTCATACATTTCTTAATCAAATTTAGACCCCTTCCCCCATCCATGGCCCCATACCCACCCCCTACCTTACTCATATACTCCTCCATTTAAAAAATATTGTGTAGATTCAGAGTTTAGTTTAGGTAAGCTTCAATAATGTATGTAAATTATTCCATTTGTAAACTACTCAGAAAACATTTCTGAAACATGGACTTTCTAATGTGTACTAACATCAGTTTTCAAACTAGAAAGGCAACTCATTCTGCATTTCTCTTTGTAAATGTGGAAGCTTCTAAAGTAAGTGTGATCCTTCATATAATCTTGTCACTTTCCGAACCAGTCTCTTTAGTCAACGTGCTTCTCTATATATAGTTTTGAGGCATTAATATTCTAGATTTATAACCTTTATCATGTACTGCAGAGCTCAAAAGGAATGGTCAGATAACTGAAGAGAAAATCATTCTGTTTAATAAAATAGAAAAAAAATTCTTTGTACATGCTTTCATTTGCTTGTCTACTATACTATAGCACTCCAGTCTTTCAAACAAGTATTTTAAGTACACATACGAATATAAAAACATACTGCCTAAATTCTAGTAAACCTTAAAGATCTGTAGGTTTAAAAAACATTTAGATAACATCTTGGTAGCCACTTTTCTGTAAAGTGTTGAAAGTGAGCTTGACATGTGCATTCTGTCATTCATCAAGCGCCTTTCTTGCCAACGGAGTATTCAAAACTTCAAAGCTAACAATGTTGACATATATTCAGGTAAGTTTAAGTCCCAAAACTACTTATGAGACAGATTCACACAGTCCTCATTGACAAATTTATCTTAATTAATACATATGTTCTGAAGTAAGCATTTAAAGTTTATTTTGATATCTAGGAGAAACTAGGTTACTTTTAGAAGGTTGCTAATATTTGAAGTTGCTCACGAATTTTCAAAAATATTAATTTTGTGGGGTCTGGAAAGATGGATCAGCAGTTAAGAAAGCTTACTGCTCTTGCAAAGAACATGAGTTTTGTTCCCAGCACCTATGTCAGGATTCTCACAACCTTCTGTAACCCCAGCTCTAGGAGATTTGATGCCTACTTCCAGTCTTCATGGGCACCTGCATATATGACCCATACCCACACAGATGCAAACGCATAAGTGAAAATAAAAACTTTAAAAAATATTGGTTTGGGCACGTTAAATAACTGTTATGTGCAATACTTGAAACTAACTGTACTTCACAACTTTGGACTTGTTCTGGCTTTGAAATATTTGCATATAAATATATAATGAGATAGCTTGGAAAGAAGACATAAGTCTAAACATGAAAATGTTTCATGTATACTTTATACACATCCTGAAGATAATTTTATATAATGTTTTAAAAAATATTTTATTGTTTTTACTTTATGTATATGCCTTTATTGCCTGCGTGTAGGTAAGTGTACCTGTGTCGTGCAATGCCAGTGGAGGTCAGGAGAAGCTGTCAGATCCCTTGGGACTGGAGTTACAGACAGTTGTTAGCTGCCATGAGGGTGCTGGGATTCAAACCCAGGTTTTCTGAAAGAACAACCAGTATTCTTAACTGCTGAGCTATCTCTCCAGCCCCCTATATAATGCTTTTAAAAATTTCATGTACCAAATAAAGTTTTATCTTATGGACTTTCCCACTTGTGGGATCATGCAAGTATTTAAAAATAAGATTTTGGAAGCTTTTGAGTTTGGGATATGGTTTAGGGACACCAAACTTCTATGACATTCAGGGACAAAATAATAAACTTTAGGGTTATTAAATAATAAACTTCAGGGTTCCTATTGTATAAAACTAAGACTGTGGGACAGGACAGATCTAATTAAACCTTGGCCTTTCTCTGGAAGAAGATAATACTGGTCAGTACTTTTGTCTCTGAAGACATGTTGGAAAAATATTAAAATCAAAGCACTGGGTAATTTACCATTCTGGGGACCTTGGAAAAGTTTTTTCACCTTATTTATGTCTCATATACTCATCTTTAAATTGTTATTAATAGTAGTAACATATATTGTGGGGTCATTTTAAGACTACTAAAGTTAATATATAGCAAGCAATAAGAGTAGAATTTAAAAGTGTTCATTATTAATTGTTAGTAACTAAAACTATGATTGTCACTATAGTTGGATTTGATAGACTATCTTGTACACCTTATTTGACAAATGTTATGATTATAAGAATAGTCCAAATTATGGTCTTTATAAAGAATATTTGAGTTGACTTGGCTTTAAATGATACTCTTCATAAGAAATTGTGTTTGTGGTTTGAAAGGAATACATGGGTAAGGAAATCACATCCTAAAACTTGTTAAGTTATAATCAATTATATAGACACAAGGAGCTAGGAGCTAGTCTGAGATGAAATTAACAATTCCATCCATGGAAAGGTGAACTGAATTCTATACTACATATGAACTACTGGTAGCTAAGTGCTATTTTGAGTCATTATGATTGCTGTTGGAAATAAGTTCATTAAAAAATGAATTAAAAAATGAATTTTCTTAGAAGGTTAGTTCCACCAGTCTGGTACTTTTAATTACTGTGTGCCATGTAGATAAATCTTGGGCACAGACCAATTGTTCTCAAATAAACCTTGCATAGACATATATTTCTTGATCTGGTATGTATAATTTGTCAGTAGGTACTTGGACTAATATGGTTTCCTCTGGTTTTTAAAACTAGCTAGGCATTATTTATCTCTCACATTGTCTAACCCCTCTCACATTGTCTAACCTTCTTGTAGGTTTAACAGACATACTTTGAGGCCTATACTAATTTGTTCAGAAGGACATAAAGGACAGTTTTTGCTCCTTGCCCTCCTAGGTCGACTAATTCCAGGGGACTATGAGAATATCTCAAAATGACCTGTAATTGTGGTTAGTCACCTGTCCTCTTGATCAAGGAGGCCGAGGAGACCCCATGAGACAGACTTGAAGCAATGTCCAGTCTACAAAGAAGCGGGTCAACACAGAGGAAACATTTCCTCCACACTTCCAACGTAAGCCAGCAATGGTAGAGCAGGACGTTTGACTTATCAACACATAGACAGAACTAGTAAAAGAAAGGAGCCAGGGGAATCCTCACAAACCCATGTGACCCCTGAGGAACAGATCCTCAAATGGCCTTAAGAGTAAAAATAAATTGGTTTATCTGGGCCAACTGTATGGCCTTAAACACCCAAGAGGAAAGTATAACCAAAGATTAAAGGGGCCAGTATAATTTTTTAAGAGTCCATATGTCTAGCTAAAGGCTACATAACAAGCAACAATGCCAGATAGGAGATACCTTCTTTTGAGTTGTATCCAGACAAAAAGTAACTTAAAGAAGGAAAAATTTATTTTAAATCACAGTTCAAATTACTGTCCATCACAGTGGGGAAGTCAAAGTGGTAAGAGCTTTAAGCAGCTGGTCACATCACATCCAAAATCAAGAAGCCAAGTGCACTGAACACAAACAGTTGCTCAGTTAAATTTCTTCAACTATGAAGTCCAGGATTCCAGTAAAGGAATGATGCCACCCACTGTTTTCAGGCCTTCACACAATTACTGCAGTTCAGAGAATCCCCCCATAGGCATGATCAGAGGACCATCTCCCAGACGATTCTAAATTTTCTCAAGTTGACAATAAATACTATCATCATAGTAGCTGAAAAAAATACTGTCAGTGTTCCTGTGGCTATCACTAAAGACATTATTAGCACTTTAGCCTGGTCGATCTCCCAGGAGTCATAGCAGTATGGACAACTGACTCTCCCTTTACCAGCATCCATCCCTGGCCAATAGATACTCAGCTAGAGATGGGACTTCATGCCTACCAACCCTGTACATGGTGGATCCCTGTTTTGTTTGCGCTTCACAAGTCTTGTACATGCCACCGTATGCACTGTTAGTTCAAAAAAGAGATTAAAAGGAGTTACCCTATGAGTGGGGGATATTGTCTGTTCTAGACATTATATGCTAACAAAAGTAAAACTTCAGTGATAGAAATGAACCCCTCTATAGAAGCTGTTCACCAGAACTTGATGGTAAGACCCTATTTCTGAAGACATTAAATACATGTGTTGAATATCAAACAACTAAAATTCAAGCTAGTGCTGACTTCAGAGCCTCATCTCTACAGGCAAGGATTTACAGTGCTGTAAGGTGCTATGCATGCTACTGGAAGGAAGGAAAAAATAATCATCAACCTTACCCAGTTGCAGATCCTGTGAACTACAACAACTTACTTGAGAAGATATCCGTACCAGTGCAAGGGTGGCACAAATATTGTGATAGTAAACAAGCACTCTCTAATTGGACAAAAGGTCTACTTCATATGACACTGATACTAGGCTTGGGAACTTGTGGCTAATCAGTACACAAGGAATGGGGAAGAGCCTCATACTAGTTTTCTACTAACTAGTTATATTAAACTGACTCCTGATGACTTATTATACTCATAGACAAATATCTCTCAACTCCTTATGCAATGGATGACAGTTAACACAGGAACCCATAATTGGCCAATGTGCAGAGAAATATGAGCCTACAGAGTGATTATTTCTGAATAGGACACCTATGTCAAACTTCTACCTCCCAAGGCTCAGGGATCATTTTGGAAGAAGAGGCAGAAAGATTGTAAGAGTCAGAGGTAGTAGATGACCTCAAGGAAACAGTTTTTTAGTGACCTGGCCCAGTTTCTCCTATAAACTCACAGCAAAGGTAACAGCATACACAAGTCCCAGGCATGCACAAACCAGAGGAAATACCAGTGTAGACATGGGAAAGTGTGTAAGAAACCCAAATTTAACTTTAAGAAATTTTGGCAACTGGTAGCTCCTGGGAGGGAAAAGACAGTCTCTTTCATGGATAGGTTACTTAGTGGGTTAACCAGACTCCAGTGAACTGAATCACATGGAAGGACCTTTGGGGACATACTTCGACTCCACAGGCCTTATTATGTATATAATAGAGTACATTAAATTGGAAGGAGGACAATAAGGGGAGGTGCAGAGTGTGAGGTTGTCTAAATACCATCAAATTATATTGTATGAAAATTGCAAATATTCAATTAAAAGTTAAAAAAAATCTGGATACATAATTTTAAAAGATTTTCAGCTCTTGTGTTAAATGAATATCATTTTACTAAACCCAGAAATTATATATTTCTGAAACAGGCCTTATTCAAGGAGATACAGCTTTATAATGCAGGGATAAAAATGAAATTTAGTTGATGATAACATATTTGAAAATTATTGTTTTTCTTTCAAAAACATGTCCATAATATAGTTTTGAGTAACATAATCAATAGTCATATCAGCATGTCAAAATTATATATTTCTGAAACAGGCCTTATTCAAGGAGATACAGCTTTATAATGCAGGGATAAAAATGAAATTTAGTTGATGATAACATATTTGAAAATTATTGTTTTTCTTTCAAAAACATGTCCATAATATAGTTTGATGGTATTTAG
>NW_008339433.1:7376974-7400888 GCF_000622305.1 Nannospalax galili | reverse complement strand
GAATCTAAATATGGTGAAATATTGTATGAATATATATTGTATGAAATGTATTATATGAAATTCACAAAACTTCAATTAAAAAGGAAAAAGGTCAATATTTATTTTCCAATCGCTGTGTTAAATTCCATGTTTTATCCCATTGATATTCCAATAACAAATGTAATGATAAGGAGGTACAGATAAGGGAGCGAATCTAAATATGGTGAAATATTGTATGAATATATATTGTATGAAATGTATTATATGAAATTCACAAAACTTCAATTAAAAAGGAAAAAGGTCAATATTTATTTTCCAATCACTGTGTTAAATTCCATGTTTTATCCCATTGATATTCCAATAACAAATGTAATGAGGCTGTTGTGGTGGCACATATATAAACACAACACTCAGGAGACTGAGGCAGGGTGATAATATGTTTGAGGACAACTTGAGATATATAAGAAGACTAATAGAAAACCAACAAATATAAATAAATAAATAAATAAATAAATAAAAATAATACAAGAAATATAAGTAAATGAAATTTACTAAACATTCCTTTTTCTTTTTCAGACCTTTAATTTTGAAAATCATGATTTTATCATTTTTGATTACATGCTTCAGGTAGGTCTGGGAGCTTTTCCCATTAATGGGGTTCATTTCATGATTTCATATATATGTAAAATATCACTATATTTGGCTCTTATTTGTGCCCCCACTGCCATCCTCCAGTCCCCTTTTCCCTTGGTGATACCTTGCTCTTCCTCAGTATTCCCACCTGCTTTTCATGTCACAGATACTCTCTTGTTCTCCCATCCCCACTCCCTTTAGACATCTTTTCCCCCTCTCATAGTCCCCTTTCTATTTTTATAACCTGCACACCCTCACATACACAAGTACATATATAGCCGAACATATACGCATATATAATTATTGATCTTAATTCTGCATGTAGACAAATGTGATGTGTCTTGAGTCTGACTTATTTCACTTAACCTAATATTCACCATTTATTTATTGTTGGCTTGTAGAAAAACTGTTGATTTTTAACTTCCCCTCGAAGTTACCAATACTTAAATCTTATTTTCTCTAATATATTTATATTAGAATTTCCATGTTGACAATTTTATGCTTTACAATGGTTATCCTTAGTGATATTCTAAAATGCAGTCTTATTTACTTGTTTCTTTGCTTGGTGCAAAATATTAAACTCAGAGCCTTGTCCATGTAAGCATGTGCCCTAACACTGAGCTATGCCCCAGCTTCCTTTTATATTCTATTTTCTTCTGCGTGCATTTTTTGTGTGCAGTTGATAAAAGAAAACATCCTAATAATTGGAGCAGAGAAAATTCCTCATAATTGAATAGACAATGGAGTATTTCTGTTTTTCTTTCCAAATATTTTGCCTTGAAGTCTCTGGAGCAAACTCTTGCTTGCTTTGCAGTGGTCCGGGAGATATCACAATCTGGGAGCATGTGTTTGCACTCTGTCAGGAAATAATATCAAAAGGGGCAACTACATATTTGTGCTAGGGCATCTACCCTTCCGTATTGGATATGAAACTGCTTAAAACAAACAAAACGAAAATTGTTACATTCCAGGAAGAATGAAGTGCTCTTGTAGCTTTCCAGTTTTGCAGGTGGGAATAAGAATAGTACTGCAATGCATTGGGAAAACAATTTGGCAGTTTGTGATAATTGAACATGTGCATTTAATGACATAGGAATTTGACTCCAGGGTATTTCACCTAGAAACAGGAAAACTTATGTTAACCCAAAATTCAGTACCCAAATATTTATAGCAGCATTATTCATAATAGACAAAAACTAGAAATTACCGAATGTCCTTCCAGTTGGGATAAACTGTGGAAGAGTTGTACAATACAGAATATAGCTCAGTGATACTAAAGATTAAAGTATCGATACATATGTGGGTCTCAGTTACTTTGCACTATATCAAGTAAAAGAAACCAAGCTCAAATTTAAATATAATTACATGTGATTCTATCTAAATGTCATTTCAGAAAAGATATTAATATAAGGACATTTAATATATTTTAGACAGATACTGAGATAAAGGCTAACCATTTACTAGAGAAATGTAGAACAAAAGAATATTTTGTGCTAAGGGAACTTTTTTGTATCCTAGTTGTGAAAATCTTCACATAACTATGAATATGTCAAATGTGTAACTATATAGCAAAAAGTGCTAAGACTTGCTTCTCTCTTTGGCACCTTACCTACAAGGGGCACATATAAGTGAAGATATGTATGAATGAGATATCTCACTGGAAATTTTCAACCTCATTGTATATAGTGCCTGTCACTGTAATGTGATTCTTCCAGATACATTCTATTGAAAATGGTAAGGTTCTGAAAAATGGTATAAGGCATTTATACAAAGTAGAGCAAATTATAACCGGATCATAGGTGCGGAAATTAGAATACAGAATTGATTATAGGTCTGAATTGTTGCTATCAGCTTCTAATTGATATAATGTTCAATTTTAATTCATTAGATTTAAGGTTCTCAGGATTCTTGTGCCTTCCTTAGTTATAATTTATAATATTTTTTTTATACAGAACGATAACTTTGATTCTCTTAAATTATTGCTTTCTATCATTTTAAAAAGATGATATTTAAAAACATTAAATTGACATTGCAATTTTGTATGTTTTATTTTATTCCCATATCCTCCTTCCCTCCTCTTTCTTGTTCCTCTCCCATTAGTATATTTTTTTCTCCCAGATACAATCATTTCTTTTTTTTCATGTGTCACACACACACACACACACACACACACACACACACACACACAAATTTATGTGTCAATAAACAATGTAGGAACCATGGATGAAAAAAATATTTGATATTTGTCTTTCTGAGACTTAACTATTTCAGTTAATATTATGATATCCAGTTGTATGCATTCTTATGCAAAATCTTAAACTCATTCTTTATGGCTGAAAACACTATTTTAAGAATTGCAAGGAGTTAACAAAGCACAAATTCTTAAAGAAAGGTCAACATTTCAACCTCTGGCCTATAGAAAATTGTGTACTTTCAATTACGTAAATCACAAATGCATCTAAAGTTTGAATATGTGTTCTGAAAAAAATCTTTACTGGTCAGCAGAAGAGTCACAGTAGAATGTATACGTATAGTGATGTCCCCTTTTGGCAAAGGAGATACTCATGGGAACAGGTTGTATGTGATTTTATTTCTTGTAAAAATGTTATAAATGCAAGAAAAAAATGTATTTGAATATTTAGATGCACTCAAATTGATTTTTCTCTCTGAAAATTTAGAGTTTCTTATGTTTAATTTTTAGATTTATCTTTGTATTATACTCATTCAAATAAGCATTCCTACAATATGGACCTTATATGTCTCTCAATTGTAACAAAAAATCCATTCTGAAACAGATAAAATCAGATATAGTCATGAAATGATCAGCCCCTGAAGGAAGACCAGGACTAGAAACAAAAGATCAAGAGAACTAGTGGATAGAAAAATGGAAAATTAAGGAGAGAAAATTAGGAAACTAAACAGGAAAGTAAATCTTGTCATAGTCAAGCAGCTTTAAAAATATTTTCATGCTGGAGAGATGGCTCAGTGGTTAAGAACACTGGTTGTTCTTGCAGAAGACCCGGGTTCTAATCCCAGCACCCACATGGCAGCTAACAACTGTCCATAACTCCAGTTTCAGGGGATCTGATGGCTTCTTCTGTCCTCCACAGGCATTGCATGACACATGTGCATTTACCTACATACAGGCAATACCCTTAATTACATAAAATAAAATTAATAAAAAAAATATTTTTTAAAAATATTATTTTCGATACTTCTAATTGTCTAATTCTTTGCAGTTTGACTCCTACTCCTCGTCCCAAATGAAATGATTTTATGAAATCACCAGCAACCTATATAGGACCCTGGAGAGTACTTACTCTTTTTGATAGCTCTGTGACATTTAGCATAATTGAACATTTCCTTGTGTTTGCAACTTCTAAGTTGTGTACTAATTCAACAAATATCTAGTATGTACACACTATATGTGTTATCCATTTCTGGTTCAAGGTTATAATAGCACACAAAACAAACAATAATAAGTGCTTTTATAAAACATCATTGTGGTAAGGATAATGCAATCATTCAGTGGGCCAACTTCTTTCCTGGGCATTTTCTGCTGCTCACCCATAGTGCTTTGACTCCCCCAGCCTCATTCACACTCCTAGCTCTTCCACTCCATCTCTCCTCTTAGTGTGGGTACTGGCCCATTACTTCTCTTAGCACTCCAGACCTCTGGACTGTCTTCTTGGCCCAGGCTCTCCACTGCTTCCTGATTCTTTGCACCCAGACCAACCCAATTCCTCCCTCTAGTCCCCAGCAGCCCTTGGGGCCTATTCCCTCTCTCTCATCACCTTTGCATTTCTGGGTGGCAAAAACACCAGCTTCTTAGGGCTAGCTTCTTTCCTGGGTAACTTTGGCTGTGAGTCCACTGTGCCCTAAATCCCCCAACCTCATTCACCCTCCCATTTCCCCCACCCCATCTCTCCTTCTAGTGTGGGCAGTGGCCCATTTCTTCTCATGGCACCACAGACCTCTGGACTGCCCTCTTGGCCCAGGCTCCCCACTTCTTCAGACCGTTTGCATGCAGATCAACCCAGTTCCAAGATCTAGTCCCCAGGAGACCTCATGGCCATTTCCCTTCCCCTGCCCCTCGCCCTTGCATGTGTGAGATAGGCCCTGGTCCCAGACTAGCCCAACCCCCAATTTCCTGAGGCCAGCATCTTTCCTGGAGGGATCCAGACCTTAGGAGAAAGCCTGAGAGCATTTGATCCTCATCCAACTTGGCCCTCTGTGGGAACTCCTGAGCAGCAGGAGGGAAGCCATCTGGCCCCTCTAATATAAAATCAAAGGAGAGAGCCTGAAGCCTAGACCAACCAGCTCTTTGTGCCCAACAAGTAAAACACAAAGGCACATAAAGTTTACAAAAAGAAGCATACCTAAACTCAACAAAGAAAGGCTTGAGTCTCACACAAAAATCAGAAACTACAAAAGAAACCCACATGTAAAACTCACAGCAAAAAAATAATAACATGAAAAACCCAAATAATATATCCACACTGAGTACCAACAGTCCTGCAGAGAAGCACAATGAGAATGCACTAGAAATAACGCAGGACATGGAATTCAGAATAACAGCTGTAAACATGATAAAAAGAAAACAGTGAAGTTAAAGGACACACAATCAAAGAACCGAAAGAAGATAGAGACAAACTTTTGAATGAATTCAGAAGTTAGAATTATTGAAGAACACTCAGCCTGAAATGAAGAAGGAAGTGAAATACTCAATAGGCCAATTAGAAAGGACAGGGAAAGCCTCACCGGTAGGATGAATGAAATGGAAAACAGAATATCAAGACTGGAAGACAAACTGGATAAATCAGACCACCAGTCAAGCAAAGATTATGGAAAATTTAAGAAAACACAAGACTAGAATATGCAGAAATTGTGTGACACCATAAAAAGACCAAACTTACACATCATAGACATAGAGGAAGGAGAAGAATCTCAGGATAATGATATGGACCCGATCATACAGGATCATACAGGACCCTTCTACAGGATTGTAGAAGAAAATTTCCCCGAATTAGAGGAAGACATACCCACACAAATACAAGAAGAACATAGGATACTGAATAGACAGGAACAGAAAAAACTCTCCATAGCACATCACAGTAAAAATACTAAACGTACAGAATAGAGAATACTGAAAGCTGCAAAACGGAAACAACAAATCACATAAAAAGGAAAACTCATCAGAATTACAGCTGACATTTCAGTGCAAATTATAAAAGCCAGAAGAGACTGGAACAAAGTATTCCCAGTTCTAAATAACCACAGATGCCAACCCAGATTACTTTACCCAGCCAAAATGTCTATTATAGTTGGAGGAGAAAGAAAAATCTTCCATGACATAAACAAGCTGAAAGAATTCATATCCACAAAACCAGCCCTTCAGAGAGTTATTCAAGCAATACAAAGAGCTGAAGAAAAGAACGACTATACTCACGGGATAACAGAAAGAAACTTAATGAAGGTACAACTGGAAACACACAGCTACACAAAGAATGCAAACAGAAATCAAAGTGACAGGAATCAACACACATCTTTTGTTAATAACCTTAAATATCAATGGACTGAACTCTCCAGTCAAAAGACACAGACGAGTTGAATCGATTAAGACACAAAACCCATCTTTTTGTTGTCTGCAAGAAACTCTTCTCACCTTCAAGGACAGCCATTACCTTAAGGTTAAAGGATGGAATAAATCATATTACGATCAAATGGTACTAGTCAAAAAGCAGGCATTGCAATTCAAACTAAAACTAATTAGAAGAGATAAAGAGGGCCACTTCATTCTGATCAAAGGAACAAAAGACCAAGAAGATATTACAATCATGAACATATATTCACCAAAGTCTGGTGCACCCAACTTCATAAAAACAGTATTACAGGACTTTAAGACCCAGATTAATCCCAACTCATTAATAGCAGCAGACTGCAATACACCATCATCTCCATTAGACAGGTCAACAGGACAGAGAATCAACAGAGACACCTGAATTAAAAAATTACTATGCAACAAATGGACCTAAGAGACATCGATGGACTATTCCACCCAAGCACCAAAGAATGTATTTTCTACTCCATGTACCATGACACTTTCTCCAAAATCAACAATATACTGGGGCACAAAACAAGCCTCAACACAGACAAAAATATTGAAATAGTTCCATGCATTCTATCAGACTACAATGCAATAAAGCTTAAAATCAACACAAGAAGATACCCTAGTAACTATATGAACACTTGGAGATTAAATAATACACTCCTGAACAATGAAAGAGTCAAAGGAGAAATTAAGAAAGAAATAGAGTATTCCTGGAACTAAATGAAAAGGACAATACAACACAACAAAACCTTTGGGACACATTGAAAGCAGTCCTTAGAGGGAAGTTTATAGCTCTACGAGCCTATTTTAAAAAAAAAAAAATCACAAAGAACACAAATAAATAACATTGCAACTCAAGACACTTGAAGAGCAACAACAAACGAAACCCAAACCCAGCAGACAAGAAGAAATAACAAAATTTAGAGTAAAAAATAATGGAATAGAAACAAAGAAAACAATAAAAAGAACAAATGAATCCAAGAGTTGATTTTTTGAAAAGATAAGATTGACAGACCCTGAGGCAGGTTAACCAAAAGAAAGAAAGAGCACCTCCAAATCAACAAAATTAGAGATGAAATGGAAAATATCACAACACCATCAAATATATCCAGAACATAATAAGAGAATAATTTAGAAACCTATACAATACTAAATTTGAAAACCTAAAAGAAATGGACGGGTATCTAAAAGCATGGGAACCACCAAAACTAAACCATGAAGAGATCAACAGCTTAAACAAACCCATAATACACAAGGAAATGGAAACAGCAATACAAAAACTCCCACCAAAAAAAAAAACAAAAAACCCAGGACCAGTTGGATTTACACCAGAATTCTAACAGACATTTAAGGAAGATCGATATCCAATACTACTTAATTTATTCAAAAAGATAGAAATGGAGGGAGAGCTTCCAAATTCCTTCTACAAAGCCAGCATCACTCTAATACCAAAGCCAGGTAAAGATAAAACCAAAAAAGAAAACAATAGACCCATACCCTTAATGATAATAAATGCAAAATTTGTTAAAAAATACTTGCAAACCGCATACAGACACACTCAAAAAGATCATCCACCATGATCAAGTTGGCTTTATTCCAGAGTTGCAGGGATGGTTCAGTGTATGTAAGTCAATAAACGTCATAAATCATGTAAATGTACTCAGAGACAAGAACCACATGGTCATCTCAATAGACACAGAAAAGACCTTTGAAAAATTCAACTTGTATTTACATTCAAAGTCCTAGAGGGAACTGGACTGGAGAGAACATACCCCAACATAATTAAAGCCATATAAACAAATCCACAGGCCAACATCATTCTAAATGGAGAAAAACTGGAAACACTCCCATTAAAATCAGGAACCAGACAAAGCTGTACACTAGCTCCGCTCCTCCTTAACATAGTGCTTGAAACTCTTGCAAGAGCAATAAGACAAGAGAAGGAAATTAAAGGAGTAATAATTGGAAAACAAGAGGTCAAATTATCCCTTTTTTCAGATTGTATGATATTCTATCTAAGAGACACCAAAAATTCCACCAGAAAACTCCTAGAAATTATTATCACTTTTAGTAAAGTGGAAGATTACAAAATTGATCTACAAAAATCTGTAGCCTTTCTATACACCAATAACAAGCAATCAGAGAAAGAGTACATGGAAACACTCCCTTTCACAGTAGCCTAAAAATAATCTCAGAATAAACCTGACTAAACTTAAAGACATCTACAATGAAAATTTTAAATCTTCAAAGAAAGGGATTGAAGAAGAAATCAGAAGATGGAAGGACCTCCCATGGTCACAGATTAGAAGAATAAATATTGTGAAAATGACCATCCTACCAAAAGCTATTTATAGATTTAATGCAATGCCAATCAAAATCCCCATGACTTTCTTCAAAGAACTGGAAAATACTATCCTAAGATTCTTATGGAACTGCAAAAGACCTCAGATAGCCAAAGCAACTCGGAGCATTAAGAGCAATGCTGGGGGGATTACTATACCAGACTTTAAACAGTATTACAGAGCTATAGGAATGAAAACAACATGGTACTGGCACAGAAATAGACCTGTAGATCAATGGGACAAAACTGAAGATCCAAATATGAGTACATGCAATTTCAGCCACCTGATATTTGACAAAGGGGCCAAGGACATTCACTGGAGGAAAGACAGCATGGTCAGCAAATAGTGCTGGCGAAATTGGATCTGCACCTGTAGAAGAATGAAACTAAACCTTTATCTTTCACCTTCCACAAAAGTCAGCTCCAAGTGAATTAAAGACCTCAATGTGGAGCCTGAAACTCTGAAACTGTTAGAAGAAAGCTTTGCCAATCGTCTACAAGATATAGGTGTAGGAAATGATTTTCTAAACTGGACATCTATTCCTCAGGAAACAAGGTCAAGCATAAACAAATGGGATCTCATTAAACAAAAATGCTTCTGTACATCAAAAGAAGCCACCAAAGAAGTGAAGAGAAAACCCACAGAGTGAGAGAAAATCTTCACCAACAACACATAGGAAAAAGGTTTAACATCCAGAACATTTAACGAAGTCAAAAAAATCAAAGAATCAAGAAAGGAGGTAACCCAATTAAAAGATTGGCTAAGGAGCTGAACAGAGAGTTTTCAAAAGAAGAAATAAAGATGGCTGAGAAGCATCTTAAAAGGTGTTCAACATCATTAGTAATTAAGGAAATGCAAATTAAAACCACTTTAAAATTTCATCTTACCCCAGAGACTGGCTAAGATCAAGAGAAAAAATGATACCAAATGTTGGAGAGGATGTGGGGAAAGGGGGACACTCATCCACTGCTGGTGGGGCTGCAAACTGGTTCAACCCCTATGGAAAGCAGTGTGGAGAAATCTTAAAAAACTAAAAATGAACTTACCATTCAACCCAGTTATACCACTCCTTGGCATATACCCAAAGGACTCATCCTATTGCAGAGACACTTGTACATACATGTTTGTTGCTGCTCTTTTCACAATAAGTAAATGTCCCTAAATGTCCCTCAACTGATGAGTGGATAATGAAAATGTGGTTCATTTATAGAGGGAGCTCTACTCAGCAGTAAAGAAAGGTGAATTCATGAAATTTCCAGGTAAATGCATGGAGCTAGAAACAATTATACTAAGTGAAGTAACACAGGCTCAGAAAAACAAATCCCATATGTTCCCCCTCATATGTGGACACTAGTACTAAATCCTTATAAGTGAGTATATATCCAGACATAATTATAGAAACCAGGATAATGAAAAGGGACCAGGGAGGTAAAGGAAAAAATGAACCTGAAAGAGAAGTACAGTATGAAACAGGTGTTAAAAGAGATGGATAAAATGGGGTTATTTTAATGGGAGGCAGCAGGGAGGGTTATACAAGTGAAAGAAGGAGCTCAAGAGGAGAGACCATAGGAGAAGGGTATTACTAAGGGAGAAGTGGGAAACAATTGGAAACCATGGTGGAAGGTTTAAGCAATGAGAGAGATAAATAATGCTTATCTAGTTAAAAAAAAAAAAAACAGAGCAAACCATATTAGTCCAACAACCTACTAACAAATTCTACACACAACTAGCTCAAAAAATATAATATATGTCTAGTCAAGGTTTATCGGAGAACTTTTGGGTTTTGCCCAAGGTTTATCTATGTAGCACATGGTAATTAAAATACCAGGCTGGTGGAACTAACCTTCTTGGATATTTCACAGCCGTACTTTGAGGCCTATACTAATCGGCTCAGAGGGACTTATAAGACAGCTTTTGCTCCTTGCCCTCCAAGGTTGACTAAGTTCAAATGGACTATGGAGCATCTCTGAAAATGTCCTGTAACTGTGGTAAGTCACCTGTCCTCTTGAACAAGGAGGCCATGGAGAGCTCACCAGATGGGTTTGAAATAGTGTCCAGTCTACAAAGAGGAGGGTCAACAAAGAGGCAACGTTTCTTCCATGCTTCCAAGCAAAGCCAGCCATGGTCGAGCAGCACCTGTGCCCCCTGAGGGACATATCCTCAAATGACCTTAAGAGTAAAAATAAATTTGTTAATCTGTGCCAACTCTATGGTCTTAAACACCCAAAAGGAATATATAACCAAAGACTAAAGTGATCAGTATAATTCTTTAAGAATCCATGTGTATAGCTAAAGGCTACATAACAAGAAACAATGCCAGACAAGAGATACCTTCCTTTGAGTTGTTGGCCTGGGTGGCCCAGGAGACCCCCAGACATTAACCCAGCATAAAAATGGGAAAATGAACAGCAATCCCCAATCTTATCTAAAGTAATGTTCGCAAATGATTGCTTCTAGATGAGGAGGAGCTGATCTTCCTATAACATGGAACTCTGGATAGGCTGACTAGACTTCATGGATGGACTTGTACTGGATAACTGCTAGGGGCACTGATAACATAGTGGACAGTAACAGGGATGACAGAGTATGTGGGCTTCAGTTCGGGGAGAGGCTACGGTAGGGTGCCATTTGGGATGCCTGTATAAAGATGAATAAGATTGTTTGGGATGTTTTTCGTGAAATACACAAAAAAAATCTATAGATATAAAAAAGAATAGTGCAATAGGATATATATGTATATATTTTAAATAGTATTAAGAAAAATATTAAGCCAGGAATGGTGGCACATGCCTTTGATCCTTTTAATCCCAGCACTGGGGAGGCAGAAGCAGGCTGTTCTAGGTGAGTTAAAGGCCAGCCTGTTCTACATAGTGAGTTCCAGTCTGTGTCCACCCCACGAGTCTAGATCTCTCACACCTGCTCCTCCACCAGTCCACACCCACCACCCAGTTTGCCACTGTTGATGGTATAGCTGTGTTCCAGTATAAGCAAAGCCAGCTTCATGGGCGAAGATGCTCCTCGGGCTGTCTTCCCTTCTATTGTGGGTTACCCGACGCACCAAAGCTTAATGGTGGGCATGGGCCAGAAGGACTAATACATGGGTGACGAGGCCCAGAGCAAGAGAGGCATCCTGACCCTGAAGCACCCCATCAAGCACACCATTGTCACCAACTGGGACCACATGGAGAAGATATGGCACCACACTCTCTGCAACAAGCTGTGTGTGGCCACTGAGGAGCACCCCGTGTTGCTCACCAATGCCCCTCTGAACTCCAAGGCTAACCTTGAAAAGACAACTCAGATCATGTTTGAAACCTTCAAAACCCCAGCCATGTACATAGCCATCCAGGCTGTGCTGTCCCTCTATGTTTCTGGCTGTATCACTGGCATTTTGATGGACTCCGGCAATAGGGTTGCACACATTGTGCCCATCTATGAGGGCTATGCTGTCCCCCATGCTGTCCTGCATCTGGACCTGACTGACTGGAACCTGACAGACTACTTCATGAAGATCCTGATGGAGCGTGGCTACAGGTTCACCACCACAGCTGAGTGGGAAAGCGTGTGTGACATCAAGGGGAAGTTGTGCTATCCTGATCTCGAGCAAGAGATGGCCACCACTGCATATTCCTCTTCCCTGGAGAAGAGCTATGAGCTGCTTGATGGCTAGGTCATCACCATTGGCAACAAGTGCTTCCGCTGCCCGGAAGCACCCTTGCAGCCTTCCTTCCTGGATACGGAATCCTGTGGTATCCACAAACCACCTTCAATTCCATTACGAAATGTGACATCAACATCCTTAAGGACCTCTGTGCTAACACTGTTGTCTGGTGGTACCATCATGTACCCTGGCATCGCAGACAGGATGCAAAAGGAGATCACTGCTCTGGCTCACAGCACAATGAGAGTAAGTACTCTGTGTGAATTGGTGGCTCCATACTGGCGTCGCTGTCCACCTTCCAGCCAATGTTGATCAGCAAGCAGGAGTGCGATGAGTGTTGCCCTTCCATTGTCCACTGCAAATGCTTCTAGGCAGACTGTTATTTAACTGAGTGAGCTGTTACACCCTTTCTTGATAAAACCTAACTTACAGAGGAAAAAAAAAAACCAACATTATCCTGAATTTATTATTTTTTCATTAAAAATTTTGTTTTGTTTTGGAGCTTTTGACTCAGGATTTAAAAACTGGACCGGTGAAGGTGACTGCAGTGGGTTGGAGCAAACATCTTCAAGTTTTACAATGTGGCTAGGACTTTGTACATTTTTAAGAATAATCATTCGATGTATCCCTGGTTACACGAAGTCCCTCCCAAAGCTGCCCCAGCTCTCAAAAGAAGGGTGACCCAGTCCACACACCCTGAGTCCATGCAGGGGAGGTGACAGCACTGCTTTTGTATAGATTATGTACTGCATTTTAAAAAATCTTCCACCTTAATACTTTTTCATTTTTGTCCCTCTCTTTTTGTCCCCCAAACTTGATGTATGAAGGCTTTTGGTCTCCCTGGGTGTGGGTTGTGGTGTGAAGCAGCCAGGGCTTACCTGTATACTGACTTGAGACCATTTTCATAAAAGTGCACACCTTATAAACAGAAAAAAAAGAAAATAAAAATATTAATCAAAGTAAAGAAAATGATTTCATTAGTTTGTAATTTGAAATAGAATGTTCTAGGAAGCTTTCATAAAGGAAATGATTTGATTCCCCATAATTTAACCAGTTGCAGAGAAAGCATTCAAGATTGAAGGAACAGCTTAACCAAAGATTTGAAGTAGGAAAGATACTTAGTGTGTTCTCACAGAAGCAGGTATGATTTAGGTGGAAAGAGGATGGATGCAATGTAGGAAGTGAAATAGAAGGTATCACCTTGCTAAAGGGGAGGGGAAAGGATCATATGTGATAGGATATACAGTCTGTGGTCCAAACACTTCTTTTTGGAATCATGGAAGTAACTTTATATATGGCTTATTTCCCACCTATGTGATCCTGCTCTGTCTCACCCATTCTTGATGTACATTACAGAATGACTATATAAAAAAGAAATATTTTTATTTTTCTCCCCTTATTAAAATTTGCACTTGTTTGTTTATGTCATTTAGAGTCTAACATGAATTATATTGTTGCAATGATATAAAGAACCCTTATTTGTCCTGTAAACACTCCAGACTCCATGTCTCATTTCTCTAAGCCACTATGAATGCATCCATGCCAAGAAAAAAAAAACTTAGTTTTTTTTGTCTATTGTACTTTTCATAATCTCATAATTTTTTAAGGCATCCAAAGCTATCATACAGTACTTGCTTACTATTCTACATATTCTAGTAAGATATGAAGTATAGGAGTCAATAAAAATTGTTAGCATGATTTTAGAGTCCTAAGAATTTACCAAGTACCTGATATATAGTAGGCTCTGATAACTGTCAAATGAGTGAACATGCAGGGTTTATGAATTATAGATTGGCATATATAAATTGATATGACAATTAACTTAGCAATAAGTATGGAAAGTATTTGGGATAGACCTAGATGAACATAATTTCTTCAGCTACTTGAGAATTAAACAAATATTTCAGTATCATTTTAAATCTTGAGATTGAGAAAAACATGAAAAGTGGATGATTAGATAGATTATAGATAGGTAGATCAATAGATGATAGATAGATAGACAGACAGACAGACAGACAGACAGATAGATAGATAGATAGGTAGCTAGATAGATACATAGATAGATATGCAGATGGAGATTGTTAGAATTAATTGTCTGTCAGCTGTATACATTCAAGAATCCCCTGAAAAGAGAGTTTCAATGAGGGATACTTTAAATCAGGTTGGCCTGTGGGCATGTCTGTGGGGAACTGTCTTGATTAAGTTAATGATATAAAACACCCAGTCCATTGTGGGTGACAATATTCCCTAGGTTTGGTTTTACACATGTATTTATTCTGTCTGCTCTTGACTGTGGATGTGACTAGCTCCATTGAGATCTCGCTGCTGTGACTTCCTTAATATGATGGACTGTAACATGGAATTATGAGCTAAAATGAACCCTTTTTCCCCTAAGTTGCTTTTTTGTCAGGGTATTCTATCACAGCAACAAAAGTGAAATTAAGATTATATATATCTATATTCCATATATATAAATTAAGATTTTATATGTATATTATATATATATAAATTAAGATTATATATTCAACTTTCTCTTACTGTAATAAAGCAGCTGAGACAAAAAACTTAAGGAGGGGAAGAGTTTTAAGGATATGGCTAAGCTGTGTATGTACATGCCAAAGACCCTAGTTTTGGTACCTGTGGGAGAGAGATAGAAATACTGAAAGTGAAATTGAAAACAGGAGAAAAATAGAAAAGAAAGAAGAAAAGGGAAAGGAAGGAAGGAAAAAGAAGAAAGAAAGAAAGAAAGAAAGAAAGAAAGAAAGAAAGAAAGAAAGAAAGAAAGAAAGAAAGAAAAAGAAAGAAAGAAAAAGATTTTGCTTGATTTTGGCTCATGGTTCCAGACTATGATAGGTAGTCTCTGCTGCTTCCTAGACTTTACAAAGCAGAACTTCAAAGCTGGGAACATATGTTGCAACAATCTACTCACCTCATGGCTACAAACAAAGCAAGAGACTAGGGTCCCTGAATTGCTGTCACTATGTTCCAACTCTGAAAGTTTTCCAATAGTTTTTAATAGGGCCAAGCTGATTACCAAATGTTTATGTTTGTGGGGCACTTTCTAGAACAAAATCATAACCATATAGTTTTAACAATGCGTGAATAAATGGACAGCATCTAGTAGGCTGCCAAGCTTATGAATTGCTATAATCTTTTGGTGGAGTAATATTGTTTTTGGTCTTTTTGAGACAGGGTCTCCCTGTAGCCCCAGCTTGCTTGGAGCTCACTATGTATCTATGTATAACAGGCTGGTCTTGAACTCACAGAGATCTACCTGCCTCTGCCTCCCGAGTGCTGGTATTAAAGGCATACACCACCAAGATGGCTCTGGTGTAGAAAATTTTAAGTAATTAATTTTTTGAAATATAAATTTTTGGTGTAGAATTTCTACTATTTGAATGCATCCTTCTCAGAATACGTGAAAATTCTATAGTATAATACGTTTGTAATACTATAATACTTTAGAAATACTATAATACTTTGGTAATAAGAAACTATAAATATATTTCTTCTGGGAGCCAATGAGCAACAAATCATAGAATACTCATCATAGATAATAAATAAAAAAATACCGTACTTATTTCTTCCTCCTCTTTTTGAGACTGGAGAGCCAGTATAGCGTATCTAAGAACACAGGGTCTGTACTATGACTGTACTAGTATGGATCCTAGCTTCACTGATTCCCAGGTGTATGATCTCATGTAAATTTAATCTATTGGTTAGTGTGACTGTTCTTGTATTCATAAAATATGGCTGATAATGATACATATCAAATATAATAATCACGAATAATGAATTATCATATATTTAGTGTTTAAGTTATTTCCAGGAAAACAAACTATTCGATATATTAACTTCTACTGTAAAGTGATCAGATTTGTATAGATATGTTACTGGAAGATTATATTTTTTAAGAATGATAATGATGACCTATATTAATATATACTATACATTATATGTACATACATAGAGATTCTTTATAAATAATGGCAGTTTATTGTACTAATTTTGCTAATTTATAAAGTGAATATGTATTCATTATTCAGAAAAATAGACATTTTTATTTGAAATTCTATTTATTTTATTTTATATGTATAATGTTTTGCTTGCATGTAAGTGTACCCATTTGTGTTACACTTGTTTATGCCAGAAGAAGGCATCAGATTCCCTGGACCTAGAACTACTGACTGTTGTTAACCCACAAGTAAGTGTTGGGAACTGAACCTGGTTCTTCTGGAAGAACAGCCAGTGTTCTTAACCACTAAGTCATCTCTCCAGCCATGAAAAATATTTTATAAATATTAATTGCTCATGTTTCAGGCATATAAATGCAAATGGCTGTCGATTTACCATACAATCTTATCCAAAGCCACACCCTAGATTTCAGACACATTTTTAACTATAATAATTACATTTAGGATAACCATATATATTTATCACTCATCCAAGTCACTTTGAAAATCCAGAACTTTGTGATATACCCAGAAAATAGATGCTAAAAGAGACTCTCTAGATAAATAAGGATCCATTGTAATCCTAACTCCCACACAATCTCTCTAGAAATACCTTATTTCGCCCATTGTTATGTAATATACCCATGCTTGCCTCAGATACTGGTCTCCATGGGCATCCGGGTCTAGACCACCACCATTTCTCATCTTGATTACTTAAATAGTCTTCTAAAAGGCCTCCCTTCTTTTGGTATTAATTCACTCACCCCAGCAGGGAGAGTGATTGATTTAAAATGTAGGATAGGGGCTAGAGAGATGACTCAGCATCTAAGAGCCTGCTATTCTTCCAGAGTAAAAGAGTTCAGTTTTCAGAACCCACTTCAAGTACCTCACAACTTCCTGTAACTCCAGCTCCAGAGTATCCAAGGACAACTTCTGTCCTTAAAGTCACCACACACACACACACACACACACACACACACACACACACACACACTATGTACATGCATGCACACACAAATGCACACCTATACATAATTTAAAAAATAAATAAATCACTAAATGTAATTTAAACCATGAAAATTTTCTGCTGAGATTCCTCCAGTGTGTCCCCATATCACTCAGTAAATCCCAGAGTACTTGCAATGATCCTTGTATGGACCCATTCTATCTGGCAACCCTACCCCTAAGCCAGGTCTCTCTTGCTAGACCTGCTTCTTACCATCCCTCTGCCCTCATAATGTCTTAGGCTTTATCAACTTTATCCTGCTTTCTATTCTACAGAATTAGTAGACACACCCTACCTCAGAACTTTTGTGATTTTGTTCCTTACATTTAATGTGCTCTCTGTCATTAAGTATGGAATTTCTCTTTCATTTTTTCAGGTATTTTCTCCTTAAATGTCTTCACTAAGATACTTACCTGGCTACTGCACTTAAAATTCACTGCTTCTCTTATAGTCCTCATTTTTTTCTCCATATTTCAACTCATTCTTTACTTTTTCATAATTAACTACAATTTAAGCTTTTATCAAACTATGAATTTTTGTCTTACTTTGCTTAGTAGAACTAGATGGCATTGTACCTAAAGGAGTGACTGTCACACAGCCAATACTTACCATGAATTTGTTGATTGAAAATAAAGACAAATTGGATGTGGTTTCCCCGCTTATGTCTAGCACATACTTGATGATACTGCTGCCTTTCAGGAACTAAATCACATTCCCGTGATACTAAACTTTATCCCATAAATTTGGGAACACACTGTGTGTCCAACCTGAAAAAATCACGAGTCTAGAAAGATGTGCCTGTTATATGCCATACCTCTGTGCCAATTTTTAAAAGAAATGGCAAGTTTTCAGAAGCATCATCTTTCATTTGCTTTTAAATAGGTGAGGTCGAAAATGGGAGTCTGTTATCTGCACTGGTGCAGATCTTTATTTTATAGCCACTAATTCCTCAGAGGAGTAATAAAGGATGGCAGCAAGAGAAGAGTGATCTCCAGGCTCATATTTTGTGTGATGCTTTGCCAAGAACATTTATCAGGGCAGTGCACAGACCATATAAGGGTGGGTGCTTGGCAATATTTGAATTTGTTGCCACCACCAAATTAGCTCTGCTCATTTCTGTTGTCTTTCCAATTTTATGCCCTTGATTACACATTCATAAAACTGTCCCTTCCTTTGAGCATAAATACAACTGTTTCAAAATTATAATTGTGCATGTTAATCAAGCACCTAATTTGTTTTACTTGCCAGTTACTAATTACATATGAAATATAAATGAATTACACATCATATATCCTCTGTTAACTACTGCAAGGAAAACTTTCGGTAGGTTCCAATAAGCCCTGGAATTTTAGGAAGTAATTCTGGCGTCAAACATCCCTGGTATACTCCACTTCTCAGTCCAGACAACAATGAGTATTGATTTCATATTCATCCACAAAATTTTATATCAAAAAACACATCCTATAGCTATTATCTATTGAATTTTCAAGCTAGAAATAAGAACATTGTTTTAATTAGATCTATTCGAATTAACTTTACTCATTGACAGTCTAAATTCCATTAATCTGGTGCTCTTGATCATCACTTTGCAACTAGATATGTTTGTTATTGCCAGAAATTTCACAGTCTAAGACAATAGAAATTTATTTTTTTCTTTATTTTAGAGGGCAGAAGACCAAAATCAGTTGTCTGTGGGTTTCTCACTCCTACGCAGTATTCTCTGAAATTCCTTAACTTGTGTTTGCTTCACTCTAATTTCTGTTCCACTTCATCTTACCTTTCTCTCTCTCTGTCTCTCTCTGCCTCCATCTCTGTCTCTCTCTCTTTTATTTTTTTTTAATTTTATGTGTATGTGTGTATTGCCTGCATGAAGGTAAGTGCACCCATGTCGTGCAATGCATGCGAAGGACAGAAGAAGCTGTCAGATCCCCTGGATTTGGAGTTATGGACAGTTGTTAGCTGTCATGTGGGTGCTGGGATTCGAACCCGGGTCTTTTGTAAGAACAGTCAGTGGTCTTAATCGCTGAGCTATCTCTTCATCCCCCCCGTCTTTGTGTGTACATATTTATGTGTGTTTATCTTACAAATTCCTCTATTCTGATTTGACATGCCTTTGAATAAATACATGTACACCTGCCAGAAACCATAGGATATATTCCTTAGAATTCTTAAAATAATTACTTCTTTTTCAGCCAGGACTATATCAGAGAATGTGTGGGAGACTCTTTATAACCTCAGGGAGAATTACTGGAGTTTGGCTGTTTTTCTGAGCAGAATCCTTGGAAAGAGATAAAAAGAGAGTCAGGAAAAGTCTAGAAAAATCAACATCCAATACATGTAGTATATAAGGGAGAACAATAAACAGACTGGGTTAAAATACTAGAAAAAAAACTAACAAAAAATTAATTACTTGTTTTTGCATATGAAATTATGCACACTACATTGGCATATAACTTTGTATTTACAAATTTCAGGGATTAGGAAATAATACATTTCTGATGAATTAATTTTTTGTTTTGCATGCTAATACAGTCCCTAATACATAATCAAAATTTGATAAATATATAAATTTACTACTTCATACATCCTGAGATACCCTTCTGCCTCTCTGTCTTTGTGTCTCTTCTCTGCTCTGCTCTCTCTCCCCCTCTCTGTCTCTCTCTCCCCACTTTACCCACACACAGATACACACACACACACTCACACACACACACACACAATCACACACACACACATGTGCGTGCACACAGAGGAAAAGATAAGTTTCAATTAAATGGTCATTGTGATTTGAATTGCCAAGAAGCAACAACAGAAAAAGAATGATGGAAACCCATGAACTAAAGAAAGAGGTTTGAGTTTGGAGTAGTTCCTTCTAAGTATCAGCCACTAAAATAATTATGTGAAATGTTTTGTGTTTCCCATTTGAACTATTTAGCAGCGTAACAGTCCTTTCAAAGCAATAGAATAGAATTTGATAGACTACATTTGCTAATTATTTAGGAAACACAGACATTCTCATGGCACCTACATATGTTGAAGTGGGAGAAATCTCTGTAACATTATACTTACAATATGCTTGTTACTAGTACAGAGACTAACACTTCTAACCACAGAGAACAATATTTGAATAATTTTTAAGAATATTATGAAACAAAACATTTTGGGGTATGTAGATTACAATACCAGAGAAAACATTTTAAACTAAATATTGAAGTATAAACAGCTTGCAAGAGCTATACTTTTAAGAATTTGGAGCTATAGATATTTGAAGAAAACTTTTCTATCACTTTTCAAAGTATTTAATGAAATCTATAGACCATATGAAGTTGATACGTGCTTTTCTAATATGGTAGCTTTTTTCTAACATACTCTCAAGCTTATTTTGAATTTGCTATGTAGATCTGGTTGACTGCAACCACATTATTGTCCTGCTCAGCCTCCAAGTGCTGAGTTTATAGGAGTGCATCAGCATGGACAGCTTCATGAGGACTTTCTGACGGTGTCTGATCCATTATTTAATTGGGTAGTATTGTTTGTTATTGTTGAGTTGTAAGAGTTTGTTGTATATTTTGGATAACAGTCTTATATGAGGTATATGTGTTTTTGAAAATATTTTCTCTCATTGTCTTTTCATTTTATTCCCTTGACAGTGTCTTTTGCTGAACCAGTCCAGCTTATCAAGTTTTTTTTCCACAGATAATACCTTTGTCTTCTAAAAATTCATATAAAGACTGAAAATCGCCCATACTTTCTTCTATGCTATCTTCCAGAAGTTTCATGCTCCTGCATTTTATATTTAGGTTTATGATCCATTTTTAGCTAAAAATTTTTGAAAACTGTAATTTCTGTGTCTAGATTATGTTATACAAGGCTGAACATTTGTTTCCAACATTGTTTGTTAACAGGGTATCTTTTTGTTATCATATTACCACTGATCTATGGGTATATTATCTCATAAAAATCATAATGTTTTCATTACTTACTGTACTATTCTGTTGGCTATTTTGGGTATTTTATCTCTCCACATAAATGTAATCATTTTGTTGAGATCTACAAAATAACACTTCTATTTTGAGTAACACTTTGTTGGATATGTATACCATGTTAGGAAGAACTGATATATTGATATAATTGAGTCTTCCTATAGATTAACATGGAACAGGTCTCCATTTATTTAGGTCTTCTTTTAAAAATATTTTATTGAACTTTCATGATTTTCATACATTATATTTTGATGGTATTTGGATCCCCTCCATGTATCTCTCAATTATCTATCTATCATCTATCTATATATCTGTCATCAAAATCTGACCTATATAGTCTAATTTGTGTCACCAAATGTCCTTCAGTGTGGGTCCACACACTGGAGCCTGGTTAACCTATGAAGAGTCATGTCCTTAAAAGAGACTGACTCTTCTCTCAACAGCCATCAATTGCCAATATTTCCTCAGGTAGTGTTGGAGATTTATCTGCTATGAATTTGCATGGCACTTTTGTTTGCTGTCACCATCACTGTGAGTTCATTTGTGTAGCTGTCAGCTGTCTGGAAAGCTCTATTTCCTTGTCATCCACCAACTCTGACTCTTATAACCTTCCTTTCCCCCCTCATCTTTTATTTCTTCAAAGATTTTTCATTTTCTTCAATCAAACTTATATCAATTTTATTTGACTATTACCCAAGTATTTTATTTTTCAGGTTGCTAAAATCTATATAATAAATGTTCCTCAATGATTCATGTGATAGACTTGGTTCTAGTGTGGAACTATTGGAAGATATCAGAACCTTTAAGACATGGACCCTAATAACAGACCTTTATATCATCAGAAGCATGCCTTTGAAGGTAGCTGTGGGATGCCAGCCCTTTCTCTCTGTTTATCTTTTCAGTCAGAACTTGAGCAATTTTTCACCACCATCTACTACCATCATGATCTGCTGCATCATCATAGGCCCAAATTAAATGGGACTACCAATCATGGATTGGCACATCTAAAATTGTGAATCAAAATGAAACTTTTCTCTTCCTTAGTTAATTATCACACACATTTTATTGTCATGGCAGAAAGCTACCTAACACAGAGGTGCTAATATAGAAGGGAAGATATTTGAACTTTCAATTGCCTGTTGATACTATATATGAAAGCAATTGAACTTTGTATATTAACATTGTTTCATGAAACCTTAGTATAAACACTTATTAATTGAAAAATGGTGTTTTCATTCTTTTGGTTATTCTATATAAACAATCATGTCATCTACAAAGACAATTTTATTTCCTTTTCCATGTATTAGTTAGGTTTCTCTAAAAGAACAGACTGACAAAATGAATATATATTAAAAGAATAATTATTATATTAACTTGCATAGTATCGTCCGGGTAGCCCAACAATTTGAATGATTGCGCACCAGAGAGGCTGAGACCCTGGTAGCTGTGCACTCCAATAGACTGGATGTACCTCATTATGAACTTGGCACTGAAGGGCTGGAGGATGACTGGAGAGCCTCTCTTCTTCAGTCCATTTTGCAAGCCCTACGAGTCTCAGTTCTACTATCAGGAAAATAAGGCAGCAGCAGTGGAGACAGCAGAAGTGCCGTTTTCCTTTTGACATTTTCCTTTGTCATGCTTCCTGAATTTCCTACATCTGTGCTTTGAAATCCGATATGGAGAAATTTTCTTCAAATATTTTCCAAGTGATTTTGCAGGTATGTATGTGTATCTGTATATGAGTAGCATTAGTAACAAATGTGTGTTCATCTGTGCATGGACATATATGTTCATGTGTGTGGAAGCCAGATGTTGATGTTTCATGTCTTCCTCTATCCCTCTCCACCTTATCTTTTGAACCACAGTCTCTCCCTGAACCTGGACCTCACCAATTTGACTAGATTAGCTGACAAATGAGCTTAGGGGATTTGCCTAAAAGCTGTTGGAGATAAATTGGTGGAAAAGATGGTTCCCTTCAATACTGCATGGAAGATTTTAGCTTTTAGGTTTTGAGTTTATCTGCACTCATCCTGTAGGAAGTCATGAGTTACAGTTCATATTTTCCTACCCTGTGTCAGATCCCATGGTTGTTTCTGTTCCTGGGTTTCCATCCTAATGTTATGATTTTCTAGATTTCTCTATTTGTCTTTCTAAATCTGGGGACTGTAGTACTGTTAGGATAGAGTTCTAACTTCCAAATTTATTTATTTTTTCAAATATTTATTACTGTGTCTTGGCATGTCATACCTCAGGCACACCTGGAACTCATCTCAATTCTACTTTCCAGTCATCTTAATGATGAACTAGAAACTGTAGAATTTACTATTCTAGAAAATAAGCTGAGTTAGTAATTCAATGTTTGTATATCAATTCTCAAACCAATAAAAAGTATAAACAATTTAAGATCTGTATTTGCTGCTATAGGAATTTGGGGGGTCTACTTAGTCATTCTTTTGACTTTAGGTATATATGACTTATTTATTCAGAATGGTGGATCTTAAAATGTGCATTGATTGCTGCTACTTCATTTGTATATGATGAAAATGCTCATATATATATATATATTCTTGATTTATCATATAAACATTTCCTGTTTCTCATATTTAGACTGATACAATCATATTTTCTGATAAGTTTCATGAACAAAAAACCTGGAATAATCACATGATGCCTCAAATAATTCATACATAATGTACTAGATGACATTTGAAATCATTTAGAATTTTTATTGAAGAAATGCTACATT
>NW_008339433.1:7361027-7376885 GCF_000622305.1 Nannospalax galili | reverse complement strand
CAAAATGTCACGCTCTTCCTCAGGATGTGGAACCACCTGAACATTTTTATTTATTTCTAGAAATCATTAGAGTGCCATCAACTTGAGTTTTGTCATGACTTTGATTATGATGGATCCTTAGCATTTTAGTTATTCAACAGTCTTCCTTGATTTAGCTTTTCATTAAATTCTGTCATGAAACCTAATAACATTCTTCCCCTTGCAAAGGGATATTTTCATGTTTCTTTTCATTAGGGCAGAGAAAATTCTCATATTTTTTTTTCCATGTATAAAAAATCTGGTGGTTTGGTACAAGAACAAGTTAACCAGACAGTGCAATGCTAAAATTACAATAAAGTGTTCATGTTGGTGCACACTTTTATCCCAACACTTGGGAGACAGAGACAATTGGATACCTGTGAGTTCAAGAGCTGAAGGCCAACCTGGTCTCCATAGGGAGTTCCAGGCTAGCTGGGCAGAGAGTGTCTCAAAAAAAAAAAAAAAAAAAAAAAAAAAGACCAAAAAAATTACAAATAGTTCCTATGTGTGCATGATGTTAGGAAGCTAGGAACAGCTTACCCCCTCTCTTTTGTATTTTTAATAGATAAATAATACTTTTGCACAATGATTTATTAAAATTCTTAAACTAAACATAGTTGAATGGGGCCTGGGGGCTGGAGAGAGGTGGCTCAGTGGTTGCTCTTGCAGGGCCCAGGTTAGGATCCCAGCGCCCACATGGCAGCTAATAACTGTCCATAAGTGCAGTCCCAGGAGAACTGACACCCTCTTCAGACCCCTGTGGGCATTGCACACATGGGTTCACTTACAAGCATGCAATATACTTATACACAAAATATTTTCAAAAATAAAATATTAAAAACATATTCAACCAAATGACATCCATTATGTTATGAAGTTATCTACATTGTTGCTCATTAGTATACAGATGTGGTGATATTTAAAGGTATGTTTCTTCATTTTCCAGAAATTTTATATACCCTACTTGTTCGTAAATTCTATTTTTAATAAAAAATACACAATAGAGGTATATTTCACCATAATCAAAATCCTCATATTTATAAATTCTTTAATAGTATTTCTACTTTAATGAGAAGTTGTGACCATTGTTTTTCATAAATTATAATTTAGATATATTTCAATTAAATTTTATGTGACATAAAGCATGGTAGCACACATTTGTAATTTCAGAACTTGTGAGAGTTTAATGCAGGAAGATCACTAGCTTACTATTACAAAAAATAAGATCTTGTCTTACATTTAAATAACAATTCACTTGAGTGAAAACATAATGACATTCTTATGTTAAACATATTTATATATTCTGTTATATATTCTGTCATATTTCTATATATTCAGTTATATACTACTGTATATGTATTTGTTATTATATATACTATTCATTATGCTATGTATGGTATATATGTATACTAATTATTATGCTGATATAGATGATGCATAGTTCATAGACAGATAATGTAGATAGTTAGGTTTTAACAGTGCAAAGGACAATGTGATGAAATAATTTGACTTGGGTATTTGTAAATTAATTAATCTTCCCACGGATTTTATTTGTATCTTATATTCTATTTTTTCCACTTTAATTGAAAATCCTTTCACTAAATGACTTAAAATTTTCAGCAGGTCTTTGTACTCTTTTTTCCACTTTATATGCAGGCAATTCTACTTGCTTATTTACGGAATAATATAACTGTCAAAGCGTAAAATTGTGTATCAGTTCAATGTTGTTTTGATCCATCAATCTTTTATAATATTTATGTGCTGAAAAATGCTGAAAGAACAGATATGTAAATAAAAACTACAGGTCAGCTTTGAAAGTGCAATACCTTTCTAGGTAACAGAGCTATTCACAACCTTTAATTTGTATACATCTTTAAGAGAGAATGTCAAGAGTGAAAATGCATTGAGGTTCTTTTTTATCAGTTCCTTGTGTGTCATCTAATTAAGACATAACATAATTATACCAACACAAAAGTTTATGTGACACATATTATTGAAAACAGCTTCACTGTTTTATTTAAACACAATACGTATCCATTTTAAAGCAAAGAACCACATCACCATGAATATCTGAGAAATAATTCATATAGAATCTAAATACCACTTCTATTTCTATCACCCAAATATAACTACCAGAATATTTGATTTAACTACTTCAGATAATTTTACTCATGTTTTGGCGGTTTCCACATATTCAATAAATGTTCATTAAAAATTTAATGTAATTCAAGCAATAACAATTTCTTTTTTTTTCAGATTTCAGATACATAGATAATTAGTCCCCTTTATGTTGCTGTGGTAAAAATACCATTATGAGAAGAAACTTATAGAAAAAACAGTTTATTTTTGCTTTTTGATTTTTAAATATTAGTCCATAATTCTGAGGGAGCCATATGGAACTGAATGCTTACATCTTCAAAGGTAAACACCAGAAGGAAAAGTTAACTGGAAGTGAGGTGAGACTATGAGCTCTCAAACTCCACCCTCAATGACATTCTTCTCCAAAAAGACCATAATTTCTACAGGTCCTATGACTTCCACAAATAATACCACCAACTAGAGACCAAATATTCAAATACTTGAACCTATGTCAGACATTTTTCATTCAAGGCATCATATTCCATTCCTTGGCCCCTATAGTCTAATGGCCATAAAATAATGCAAAAAGTATTTAATAATATATTAGAAGTCCCTGAAGTTTTTAACAGCCTCAATATTGTTTTTAAAAAAGTCCAAAGTTTCTTTACAGAATTAAGGAAAACTTTTAGCTATGACTCCCTGAAAAATCAAAAAAGTAAACTACATAGTTTGACCATACAATGGTACAGAATATATATTATCATTCCAAAAGTAAGGAATGGTGAGTGTGTTGGATAGCATGACTTGTCAACTTGAAACACCTGGGTAGAGGGAGCCTCAATTTGGGAATTGTCTCCATTGGACTGGCCTGTGACCAAGTCTGTGGTATATTTTGTTGATTTTTGAGTGATGGGGGAGGCCCCAGCCCACTTGATTGTTGAGTGATGTGAGAGGGCAGTGCCATCCCTGGGAAGGTTGTTCTGTATTGTGTAAGAAAGCAAGCCGACCATGGGCCAGGGGAGGAAGCCAGTAAGCAGCATTCCTCCATGACCTTTGCTTCACCTCTTGTCTCCAGTTTCCTGCTGTGAGTTCCTACTTTGGGCTCCCTTAGAAATGAACTGTGACCTGGGAGATGTAAGCTGAATAAAACCTTTTCTCCACAAGCAGGTATTGGTCAGAGTGTTTTTGTCACAACAATGGAGAAAAAAACTAGAACAGGGAGATAGTGAGGAAATACTGTGTTTAAACAAGACCGATGGGGCTGGAGAGATGGGTTAGCAGTTAAGAACATTGGCTGATCATACAGAAGACCCGTGTTTGAATCCTGGCACCCACATGGCAGCTAATAACTGCCCATAACTCCAGTTCCAGGGGATCCAACAGCCTCTTCTGTCCTCTGCAGACATGCACGACATGGGTGCACTTACCAACATGCAGGCAATACATGCACACACATAAAATAAAATAAAAAGATGATAAAAAATTATTTAAAACAAGACCGAAACCCAGCAGGGAAAACACCAAAACCTGTAGTTCTATGTCAAATGTCTGAGAGTTTAGTTATAAAGAGACTTTAATTTCAAAAGATTTAGATAGCTCTGCCCCTCTAGTTTTATTATCTGCAACATACATCACTCTCTTTGACAGGTTTCACTTCCAGCATGAAGCTCTCCAGGGCAGATATCTCACAGTTTGAGTATCTCCCACATTATGGGGTCTCCACTGCAACCCAGTATCATTATCTCAGATTCATGCACTGACTCATCACAACCTCCTTGACTCTGAAGGTCTTCTTACAATGAATACAGCACTGGCACATATTACCTCCTCTGAGTATTTCTATGAAACTGTGGAGGAAGAATCCATCGATCCCTCACTTTTGTATCCTTCATGCCTCCAAACCAGCACCATGTGGATGACGTTGCCAATTTTGACTACCAGCTTGAGATGGACTCTTGACCCCTTCAACCATGTTAGCAGCTTTTGGATGTTGTTGTTTTCTAGGAATAGAAAATTCCTTAGGCCTTTTCCATTCATATGTTATAGCCTTATCTGTGTGGGGTCTCGCCCTGAGGACACCTTTCCCAGTGTTCCTTTATATAGCAGAAGGACTCTCCTTAATGAGGATGAATAGAAATTAAAGTCTCATTTGCAGCACATGCCTTGGCTATAACATTAAACTTTCTATCACTTTTTTTCTTTCCAAACTACATTTCTATTTCTTTCTGCTCCACTTGCTCTTATTCATTGTACATCTTCATAAGAAATATTAGTAATAACCTAGCCAGAGACCAAACGTCATTCTGTTTTAAAATTTCCTGTACTAGAGAATTTAGTACATTATTTTTAATTTAACCTCAGGCAAATTCTTAGCACAGGTACAGAAGACAGGCAGATTATTTGCCAAAAATATGACAGGAATGGCCTCTAGCACAATTTCTAGTATTCTTCCCCTAGGAATTCTAATGAGCCTTGATTTAACAGTCTGTATTACTCTCAGCACTACTGTCTTCTAGACTCCAACTAACGTGGTCTGCTAAGCTCTGCTAATAGCATTCAACCACTTTTTCAGTCCAAATTTCTAAAGGATTCCTCATCCCCTCTGCTCCCCTGGGTAAAAAAAAAAAGATACCACATTGTCAGCTTCTTTACAGCATTATCCCATTCCTGGTACCACCCTCTCCATATTACTTTCTTTTCTGTTGTTGTATTAAAATAATATGACCAAAAGCAACATATTGACGAAAGAGTTTATTTTGGTTTCTGGTACTGGGGGGATCAGGATCAATAATGGTGGGGTAAGTATGGCAGCAAGCAGTAGGCATAGAAGTAGGATCAGAAAGCTGAGAGAAAACATAAAGCAGAGAGAGCAATCTGGAAATGGTGCAAAGCTATAAACTCTGAAAGTCTGTTCCCATTGGCATGCTGCCCCAAACAAGGTTATGCCTCCTAAAGATCTCATGGCCACCCCAAACAGCACTATCAACTGGAGAATAAGTGTTCAAATATTTGTTCCTGTGGGGGGGGGCGTTTCTCATTCAAACTACCACAATAGATGTTGTTGATAATACTGCACAATTCTTGTGACATCGCCAGCTCCCATAACATTTATGCCACTATTGCAGCAGAGGCAATATATTGACAGACAGACCAGTTGTTTTTATCGCTCCTAGGATTTGCAGCTGAGAAAATTTGCTGATTACTTTTCTTCTCCCACAGCATGTGTACCACTTTCCAGCATTTTGAAAGCTAGCCAGTAGGGATTAAATCTGGAATTCAGCACCAGGTTGATTTCTCCTTGCTTCTTCTATAACTCATACATGTAGTGTCTTCAGCAATAGCATATTACTCTGAAGATTGTGTGGATAGCCAAGAGCAGGAGTACTGGCCAGCTTTGTTTGAGGATGTGTAGAAACCTTGGTCAACAGTGTCAAAAGGAGTCCATTCCTGTCATTGGGCTTTTATTTGGCTAGCCTGTGGTGTCTGATCCTTTGGATATATGATGTTTCCATGTTATTAACACATTTTCTTTATTTTATAGTATATATGTATATACTTTAAGGAGTTTCTACATTGGCAGGTTTCCATATGACTTTTTCTATAGGCCCATAGTGTTAGTTATCCCTCCCCATACTCCTACCTCCATACTGCTTTCTCAAAACCAACCCTATTTAATCCTTCCTACTCCATTATTCTCCTTTTCCCTTTCATTTCTGAACATTCTATCTCCCTTCCCATGAAGCATGTGCTCATGGGTATTTACTAGTTTCCTGACTTCTATGGATTGTCCAAATAAAACACACATATCTAAGAATGCAAATAATTATTGAATTATGAGTCAGAACACTTAACATTCCTATTTCTGAGTCTGAGGTACCACAATCAGTATGAATATTTGCATATCTATCCATTTACCTGCAAATACCATTACTTGTTTTTTCAATAGCTGAAAAATATTCCATTTTTTATATGTACTATACTTTCACTATTCATTCATTTGTTGATGAACATCAAGGCTGTGTCCATTTCTTGGCTATTGTGAATAGAGCAGCAACGAACATGGATGAACAGGTATCTCTGTAGTAGAATGCAGAATCCTTTGGCTATATGCCCAAGAGTAGTATAGCTGGATCATGTAGGCGATCTATTTCTAGCTTTTTGCAGAATCTTGCCACTGGTTTCCATAGTGGCTGCACCAGTCTGCCTTCCCACCACCATTCGGCATAATTTGTTCTTTGAATCTCAGCCATTCTGAGTGGCATAAGATGAACTTTCAAAGTGATTTTAATTTTCATATTCCTGATGACTAAAGACATTGGACATTTTATAAGAATTTCTCAGACATTTGTGTTTCATCATTTAGAAACTCAAAATTCAGTTCCTTATACCATTTTTTAATTTGATTTTTTTTTTGTTTTTTAACGTTTAGTTTTTTGAGTTCTCTGTACATATTAGATGTTAACTTTCTATCAGGTGTGTAACTGGTAAAGACATTTTACCCTCCTGTAGGTTGCCTTAAAGTGAAATGATGGTATCCTTTTGAAATACTAATTTTCTTTAGTTTCTTTAGATCCCATTTGTTTATTGTTGGTTAGACTTAATGCCTGTGCTATGAGATTATTTTCCAAAATCCTTTCCTGTGTGAAATTTCCAGTGTATTCCCTAGTCTCTCCTCTATATGATTGAAGGCCTCTGATCTTATGTTGCTGTCCTGATCCATTTTCACTTGTATTTTGTACATGGTGAAAGATAAGGATCTAGTTTCATTCATCTACATGTAGCTATCCAGTTTGACAAGCACAATTTGTTGAACTTGTTGTCTTTTGTCAAATACGTGCTTTTGGCTCATTTGTCTAAAATCAGGTGATCATAAGTGTGTAGACTTAAATCTAGTTCCTCAATTCTATTCTGATCAATGTGTCTGTTTTTATGCAAATATCATGCAGTTTTTATTATTATAGCTCTGTAGTATAAATTGAAATCAGGAGTGGTGACGCCTCCAGCATTTTTTTTTTTTTATTCAGGATTATTTTGTCTATCCTAGGTAGGACTGAATTGTAAAAATTGTCATCCTTAAAAAAATCGATCCATAAGTTGAGTGTAATCTTTGTTATAATTTTAACACAATTCTAAACCAAAATTGGAGAAATATTCTCAAATTTTCTATGGTGTTCAGATTTTTGAGAAAATTACACATTGTTTTTCATAAATAGCTGTACCAGTTCATGTTCCTGTAAGAAGTAAATAAGGATTCTCTATCTGTACACCCTCACCAGAATTTCTTCTAAATATTTTCTTGATGATAGCTATTATTCATATGATAAAACGAAATCTGAAAGTAGTTTTAAAAATATTTTATTATTTTTATTTTCCATGTATGAGTGTATTTTCTGCGTGTATTTCAGTGTACCCATGTTGTTCAGTGTCCACAGAGATCAGATGAGGACATCTGGAACTTAAGATACAGACAGTTGTTAGCCACCATGTGGGTGCTGGGAATTGAGCCCAGTTTCTCTACAAGAGCAGCCAGTGTTATCAACCGTCTCTCCAGTCCCTGAAAGCAGTTTAAATTCCTATTTTCCTTATGTCTATGTAAGGTGAATACTCTTCCAAAGTATGTATTTGCTGTTTGTATTTCTTTCTTTGAAAAAATTATATTTATTATTTTTATTTTATGTAAGTATATTACCTGCATGTATGTAAATGCACCTGTGTTGTGTGAAGCCCACTGAGCCATCTCTCCAGCTCCTTTTTTCTTCTTTTAAGAACTGTCTGTTTGGATCAGTGTTCCCTTTATTTACTGGCATTTTTCTCTTGTTTCTTTTTGAATATTTTAATTATTGTTTTTATATGCATGAGTGATTTTTTACCCACATATATGCAAGTGCTTACATGTTGTGTAAAGCCTTCAGAGGACAAAAGAGGACGTAGGATCCCTGGAACTGGAATTACAGACTGTTGCTAGCCACCATGTGTGTGCTGGGATTTTAATCCCCGGCCTCCAGAAGAACAGTAAGTGTTCTTAAGCCCTGAGCCATCTCTCCAGGACCATGGTATTCTTGAATTCTTTTTATATTCCATCTATTAAATCCTCTATGAGATGTATAGTTTTCTATCATTCTTTAGACTGCCTTTACACTAAATTGACACTTTGTGCAGAAGCTTTCTTATTTTGTGAGATCCCATTTGTCAATTGATGTTCTTAATTCCTGGACAACTGGAATCTTATTCAGTAAACCCTTACCTAAATCTATATCTTCAAGTGTTTTTCCCTACTTTTTCCTCCAGGTTTCAGAGTTTTAGGTTTTCCGTTATAGTTTTGGATCAACTTGGAGTTTGACTTTTTGAAATAATATTGATATTAATTCTTAAGAGTATTTCATGCCATGGGTTTTGATCATGTTTACCCTCCCTCACCCTGTCTCCTCCCAGATATAACCTCATCTGCCTAACGACTCAACTTCATATTATCTTCTTTTTAAAAGTCCATTGGATCATACCTGTGTTGCCCAAATACTCTTGGGTGTGGGGCAATCCCCTGGAGCATGGTCAAACTACTGACAGCCAAACTCTCAAAGAATACTGACTCTCCCTATCCTAGTTGCTATCAGTTGCTTATAGCTCCTCAGCCTGGGGAGAGGGAATTCATACTCAATTCCCAATCAATGCTGTGATCTCTATTTTGTGGCTTGAACTTGTGCATATCTTCTGCATGCTGTCACAATTACTGTGAATTCACATATGAAACTCACCTGTTCTGTCCCACAAACACTGTTTTGTTGAGGTCAACCAACTGCCTCTGGCTCTTATAATCATTTGGCCATCTCTTCTGTGATGATCCCTAAGTCTTGGGGAAAGGAGTGTAACATAAATCTCTCATTTTGGGCTGAGCACTCCACAGTCTCTTATTCTCTGTATATTGACCAGTTGTGAGTCTCATTGTAAATCGACATCTGCTATAAGAAGCTTCCCTGATGAGGTTTGTCAGCTGCAATAATATAAAAATATAAAGATAATATTTATGATGCAGTTGTATAACTTCTCTTTCATATAATTTTTCTTTAAATTTTCACTTTCGTCTTTTATTTGGATAGTTATTCCATTGATTTAGTTCGAAAATAATCATAATGTAGAGATCAACCACCACTGTTGTCTGTATCATAAAACCCATGCAAAAATTAGCCATAAATAATTCATTTTTATCAGTGATTTATTATGGTTTCTCTCCTCTGTTGGTTTGTCAATCCATAAAAACAACAACACTGTATCTTTGCACTGATTTTACATGAAATGTTTAATATATATCATAATAAGCTTCACAGTCTACTTTTAAGTATTTTTTAATTTTGTAATTTTTTATTGAACTTTTATACATTTCATAAAAAACTTCTTTTTTTGAAATATTTTCCAATTAATTATTTATTAAATAACCATATACTTAGAAGAAGCATTTCATTACAACAGCATTGACATATTCAATAACAATTTTCTGAGCTAAGATGCATCTTTTTCAAAATTGACTGTAAATTTTTTAGGTTTACAGTTGAATTGTTACAGTTATACAATTTTGTCCTCAGTATAAACTCTATAAGAAATAAAATTAAATGAGGTTCCGAAAAATTCATTTTAATGCAATTGACACTTAGATGTTTGCACATGCATTTCTAATCTATATATCTGATTATTACTAGTCACAGTCAGTTACTTTCTGAGCTCCTTGGCATCTGAGCATGGATATAAAGTCATCAGGTAGATTTCAGTGGTAATGTTTTTCACATCTACTAATTATTAAGCAGCAAATTTTTATGTTTTGAAGAATTTTTTTACCATTTTTTAAATTTTTAATAACTACATACTTGATTAGAAGAAGCATTTCACTACAGATTTAACATATTCAGTAACATAACTCCAGAGAAAGAGTACATCTCTTTCACAAGTGGGTGCAAAATTAGCTGTAAATTTTGAGGTTCACAGTTAATACAGTTATACAATATTGAACTCAGTATAAGCCCTGTAAGACATAAAATTGAATGAGTTTTATAACCTTTAAAAAAGATCTCCATTTCATTTTAGAATATATTGTTCCTTGCAGAAAGATTCATTGTTTTTGCTACTAACACTGAGATGTCAGTGCATGCATCTATAATCTGTATGCATCTCATTATTACTAGTCATAATCGGTTGCACTTGGACCCTTGGTGCCTGTGTATGTCTATGAAGTCATCAGGTGGATTTCAATGGTCATGTTTATAACCTCTACTAATTAGTGTGATGTAATTTTCCATGCTTCCTCTTCAAATATAATACATTTTCTAAAAAACTTGTTGATTTTTTGTGTGTGTGTATATCACACAGAACATCCCAAACCATCTTATTCGACTATACACCCATTCCCAGTTGGCACCGTCCCATAGCCTCTCTCCCCAGACTAGAGCCGTTTTATTCTGATATCCCTGCTACTGTCCGCTGTGTTGTTGGCACCCCAGCCAATCCCCACTACTTTCCCTTCTGTTGAATCTAGTCAGCCTATTTAGAGGTCTTTGTTTTAGGAGGGTAAGCCGTTCCTCTTCTAGCAGCAATCAGTTGTCAATACTCCTTTAGATAAGATTAGGGTCTGCTGTTCATTTTCCCAGTTCCATGCTGGGGTACTATTTGGGAGTCCGTTTGTTTACCCTGGGGAACAACTCAAAAGAAGGTATCTCCTATTTGGCATTGTTTCTTGTTATGTAGCCTTTAGCTATGCATATGGACTCTTAAGAAATTATATTTACTGCTTTCATCTTTGGTTATACTTTCCTTTCGGATATTTAAGGCTATATAGTTGTCCCTGTTAAACCAATTTATTTTTACAGTTAAAGTCGTTTGAGAACCTGTTTCTCAGGGGTCACATGGGCTTGGGAGGAGCCCCTGGCTCCTTTCTTTTACCACTTCCACCGATGTGAAGGTAAGCCAAAGGTCCTGCTCAGCCATGGTTGGCTTCACATGGAAGTATAGAGGAAGTGATTCCTCTGTGTTGACCCTCCTCTTTGTAGACTGGACACTGGTTCAAGTCCATCTGGTGGGGTCCCCTTGGCTTCCTTGATCAAGAGGACAAGTGACTCTCCACCACTGCAGAACATTTTGAGAGATGCTCATAGTCCCTGGAACTAGTCGACGTAGGAGGGCAAGGAGGAGAAACTGTCCTTACCAAATTAGTATAAGCCTCAAAGTATGTCTGTTAAACACCCAAGAAGGTTAGTTCCACCAGTCTGGTACTATTAATTACTGTGTGCCATGTAGATAAATATTGGGCAAAGACCAATTCTCAGATATACATTACCTAGACATATATTTCTTGATCTGCTATGTATAATTTGTCAGTAGGTTATAGGTGTAATATGGTTCCCCCTGCTTTCCAAAACTAGCTGGGCATTATTTTTCTCTCGCATTGTCTCACCCCTCCATCATAGTTTTCCCACTTAAAGAGCCCCTATTTCCCCCCTTTCTCCCTTAATAATACCCTTCTCCTATGGTCCTACCTCTCTTGAGCTCCTTCTTTCCCCTTATCTCCTAGGTTCCTTGTAAACCCTTCCATCCCCCCTCCCTTAAACTAACTCAATTTTTGTCTCTATCTCCCTTATTAAGGCCTGTTTCTTGTTGTTCTTCCCTTTTAGGTTCTTTCTTTTCCTTTACCTCCCTGGTTCCTTTCCATTATCCTGGTTTCTGTAGTTATGTCTGGATACACACTCACTTATAAGGGTTTCGTTCTAGAATTCACATATGAGGGAGAACATGTGGATTTTTTTTCTGAGTCTGTTTTACATCACTAGTATAACAGTTTCTAATTTCATGATTTCATCTTTCTTCATTGCTGAGTAAACTCCGTTGTATAAATGAACCACATTTTCATTATCCACTCATCAATTCAGGGACACTTAGGTTGCTTCCATCTCTTAGCTATTGTGAAAAGGGAAGCAACAAACATGGATGTACAAGTGTCTCTGCAATAGGATGAGTTCTTTGGGTATATTCCAAGGAGTGGTCAAATGGTAGGTTCATTTATAGTTTTTTAAGAGTTCTACACACTTTTTTCCATAGGGGTGGAACAAGTTTGCAGCCATACCAGCAGTGGATGTGTGTTCCCCATTCCCTACATCCTCTTCAACATTTGGTATCATTTGTTCTCTTGATCTTAGCCAGTCTGACTGGGGTAAGGTGAAATCTTAAAGTGGTTTTAATTTGCATTTCCCTAATTATTAGTGATGTTGAACATCTTTTAAGATGTTTCACAGCCATCTTTACTTCTTCTTTTGAGAACTCTCTGATCAATTCCTTAGCCCATCTTTTAATTGGGTTGCTTCTTTTCTTTATTCTCTGTTTTTTGAGTTTGTTATATATTCTAGATATTAAACCTCTGTCGAAGTGTCGCTGGTGAAGTTTTTCTCCCATTCTATGGCTTTTATGATTGCTTCCCTGGTTGCCTCCTTTGATGTATAGAAGCTTTTTAGTTTAATGAGGTCCCATTTGTTAATTCTTGCCCTTGTTTCCAGAGCAATTGATGTCTGGTTTAGAAAATCCTTTCCTATACCTTTATCTTGTAGGCTTTTTTCCAATGTTTCTTATAACAGTTTCAGAGTTTCAGGCTTTACATTGAGGTCTTTGATCCATTTGGAATTGACTTTTGTGCAGGGTGAAAGATAGCCATTTAGTTTCATTCTCCTGCAGGTGCAGATCCAGTTTTGCCAGTACCATTTGCGAAACATGTTGTCTTCCTTCCAGTGAATATTCTTAGCCCCTTTGTAAAATATCAGGTGGATGAAATCATTTTTCCTCATATTTGGGTCTTCAATTTTGTTCCATTGATTTTGGTTCTATTTTTGTGCCAGTACCTTGTTGTTTTTATGACTATAGCTCTGTAATACAGCTTAAAATTTGGTGTAGTAATCCCCCCGGCATTGCTCTTAGTGCTTATGGTTGTTTTGGCTATCTGAGGTGTTTTGTGCTTCCATATGAATCTTAGTATGTTCTTTTCCAATTCTGTGAAAAATGTCATGGGGATTTTCATTGGCATTGCATTCAATCTATAAATGACTTTTGGTAGGATGGTCATTTTCACAATATTAATTCTTCCAATCCATGAGCATGGGAGGTCCTTCCATCTTCTGATGTCTTCCTCAATCTCTTTCTTTAATGATTTAAAATTTTCATTGTAGTGCTCTTTAATGTCTTTGGTCAGGTTTATTCCAAGATGGCTTATTTTTTTGCTGCTATTGTAAAAGGGAATATTTCCATGTGCTCTTTCTCTGATTGCTTGTTATGGTATATAGAAAGGCTACAGACTTTTGTAGGTTATTTTATAACCTTCCACATATATGAACTTGTTAATAATTTCTAGGAGTTTTCTGGTGGAATTCTTGATGTGTCTTAGATATAATATCATATCATCTCCAAAAAGGGAAAATTTGATCTCTTCTTTTCCAATTATTGCTCCTTTAATTTCTTTCTCTTGTCTTATTGCTCTTGCAAGAGTTTCAAGCACTATGTTAAAGAGAAATGGAGATAGTGGACAGCCTTGTCTGGCTTCCAGTCCAATTCTCTCTAGAACTTTAAACATAAAAGCATGTTGAATTTTGTCAAAGGCCTTTTCTGCATCTACTGAGATGACAATGTGGTTCTTATCTTTGAGCCTATTTATATGGTTTATGACATTTATTGACTTAGGTATATAGAACTGTCCCTGCATCTCTGGGATAAAGCCGACTTGATCATGGTGGATGATCTTTTAGATGTGTGTCGGTATACAGTTTGCATGTATCTTGTTGAGAATTTTTGTATGTATGTTCATTAAAGGTATGGGTCTATAGATTTCTCTTTGGGTTGTATCTTTACCTGGCTTTGGTATTAGAGTGATATTGGCTTCATAGAAGGATTTTGGAAGTTCTCCCTCCATTTCTATCTTTTTGAATAAATTATGTAGTATTGGATGTAGATCTTCTTTATATGTCTGATAAAATTCTGGTGTAAATCCATTTGGTCCTGGGCTTTTTTTTTGTAGGGAGGCTCTGTATTACTCTTTCAATTTCTTTTTGTGTTATGGGTCTGTTTAAGCTGTTAATCTCTTCTTGGTTTAGTTTTGGTGGTTCCCATGCCTTTAGATATCCATCCATTTCTTTTAGGTTTTCAAATTTAGTAGCATATAGGCTTTTAAAGAATTCCCTTATCTTTCTGTTTTTTTATCTTTCTGGTTTCTGTTTTGCTGTTTCCCCTTTCATCTCTGATTTTGTTGATTTGGAGGTGCTCTTTCTTTCTTTTGGTTAATGGGGCTAGCGGTCTGTCAATCTTGTTTATCTTTTCAAAGAACCAGCTCTTGGAATTGTTGATTCTTTGTATTGTTTTCTTTGTTTCAATTTCATTAATTTCTGTCCTTAATTTTGTAATTTCTTCTTGTCTCCTGTGTTTGGGTTTCTTTTGCTGTTGCTTTTCAAGTGTGTTGAGTTGCAATGTTAAGTCATTTATTTTTGTTCTTTCTGATATTTTGATGTGGGTGCTTAGAGGTATAAACTTCCCTCTCAGACCACTTTCAGCCTGTCCCAGAGATTTTGTAGTGTTGTATTGTCCTTTTCATTTAGTCCCAGAAATACTTTCATATCTTTCTTAATTTCCCTTTCGACCCATTCATCATTCAGGAGTGTGTTGTTTAATCTCCATGTGTTCATGTGGTGATTAGTGCTTCTTCTGGTGTTGATTATAAGCTTTATTGCATGGTGGTCTGATAGAATGCATGGAATTATTTCAGTCTTTTTGTATTTGTTTAGGTTTGGTTTATGCCCCAGTATGTGGTCGATTATGGAGAAGGTTCAATGGGGTGCTGTGTAGAAAGTATGTCCTTTGGTGCTTGGGTGGAATGCTTGGTAGATATCTGTTAAGTCCATTTGATATATGGTATTGTTTAACTCAGATGTCTCTCTGTTAAATCTCTACCCTGTTCACCTATCTAATGGAGACAGTGGAGTATTGAAGTCCCCTACTATTAATGAGTTGGGATTAACCTGGGTCTTAAAGTCCTGTAGTATTGTTTTGATGACGTTGGGTGCACCAGTGTTTGGTGAATATGTGTTCATGATTGTAATATCTTCTTGATTTATTGTTGCTTTGATCAGAATGAAGTGGCTGTCTTTATCTCTTCTGATTAGTTTTAGTTTAAAGTCTATTTTGTCAGATATTAGAATTGCTACACCTGATTTTTTTCTTATGACCATTTGCTTGGTATATTTTTTTCCATCTTTCACTTTAAGATAGTGTCTGTACTTGAAAGTGAGATGGGTTTCTTTCAGAGAACGAAAAGATGGGTTTTGTTTCTTAACCCATTCTGTGTCTTAACCCAGTCTGTGTCTTTTGACGGGGGAGTTCAGTCTGTTAATATTTAAGGTTATTAATGAAAGATGAGTATTGAATCTGGTCATTTTTATTTCTATTTACATTCGTGATGTAGCTGTATTTTCCACAGTTATACCTTCATTGAATTTCTTTCCACAACCTCTTGAGTATAGTCATTCTTTTTTTCAGCGCTTTGTATTGCTTCCAGAACTCTCTGATGGGCTGGTCTTGTGGATATGAATTCCTTCAGTCTATGTCATGGAAGATTTTTCTTTTCCCTTTGACTATAATAGACATTTTGGCTGTGTATAGAAGTCTGGGTTGGCATCTTTGGTCTTTTAAAACTGGCAATACTTTGGTCTAGGCTCTTCTGGATTTCATAGTTTGCACTGAAAAGTCAGCTGT
>NW_008339433.1:7351456-7360763 GCF_000622305.1 Nannospalax galili | reverse complement strand
AGTCTTGATACTCTGTTTTCCATTTCATTCATCCTATTGGTGAGGTTTTCTTCTGTCGTTTCTAATTGGCTTACTGAATGTTTAACTTCCTTCTTCATTTCAGCCTGAGTATTCTTCAATATTTCTAACTCTTTTCTGAATTTGTTCAGAATTTTATCCCTATCTTCCTTCAGTTCTTTGATTTCTTTCTTTGTGTATTCTTTAAATTCAGTAACTTCTTTTATCCTGTTTATAATTGTTCTTTTGAGTTTCATGTCCTGTGTTATCTCTAGGGGGTTCTCATTATACTCCTCTACAGAACTGTTGGTATTCGGTGGGGATATGTTATTTTGAGATAAGGTCTCATATATCTTAGCCTGGTTTGAAACTTACTCTGTGGTCAGAGATAACCTTGAACTCTTGATATCACAGCCTCCACATTCCAAGTGCTGAGATGGTTAGAGCACGCTACTATACCAAGCTTAGTACCTGTTTTTGAAGATATATAAATACAATTTATTTCCCTCTCTAAAAAATTCTTTCCAAGCCATACTTCTGACTGTGGTAGCTTATTCCTGCAATCGCAGCACTCAGAAGGCTAAGAAAGGCAGATATTTAGTCCAAGATCTGTCTCAGTTAAATAGCCAGATCCTGTGTTAAAAAATCAAACAAGAAGAAACAAGCAACCCAGAAAGTACTTGTAATCATATCAAAATTCTATTTTACATATTAATTTTAATTTATTAAACAAATCAGAGATTTTTGGATATTATGTACTATGTTTCTACTTTTATAAATTATCCTTTATTTTTCTGTCTAGAGATGGTGATCACTTCTGAAAACCCCCTTTTGCTTGTCTCAAACCACAGTGTTGCAAAGTTTGTGTCATGTAATATGACTTTCCTCTTCAGGCTATGGTTCTAAGGACAAGTTGCTAGCACTTATCCTTAAGCTTCATTAATCCTTAATCACTTCTTTTTCTAGAGTTTTTGGATTTGTAGTGTACATTGTCCCGTGACAGTTAAAAGTACAAGATAAAAGCTTTGGCTACTATTAGCAGCTGGAAATAGTAAGTAGTGTTGTGTAGCAAGAGCTGAGTTGTGGTGCAAAATAAACAGCTATGAAGAGAAAAATAGATGTGATAGGCAGTATTTAAATTCCTGGTGTAATTGTTCCTAGGTGAAATTGTCCTGTGTCCCTTTTAAAGTATATTGATCAGTCCCTTTGTAGATGAATAAACTAACCCCCCCGGATTGTATGTTAATTTTTGTTCCATTTCTGCAAGTTACACCAAAAGAGCCTCATTTTAAATGCTGTATTCACATTTTGAGCATAGAACATGGTTTTGCATTTGAAATTAATTCCTTAAAATTGGTAGCAATGAACTAATGAATTTTGTTTTCTGAATTTTAAAGTGTCTGAACAAGAAGCACTTAAATATCACAATGTTTAATGTATTAGAGGATAAAGTTTGATGTAATATCATGCTCTAGTTTATTCCGGAAGACAATTAGAGGAAAAACAACCAAAGAGTTACAATCAGGTAAAGAAGCCATTGAAACTCATTGTGAAAGAAGTTTGGAATATTATCAAAATTTCTTTTGAAAAATTACACATTAAAATAAATGCATAAAAATAATACACAATATCATTGCACAAATTTCAAGTGAACTTGTAGAAAACAGATTTTGTACCATGATTTCAGAAAGACACAAAATGATGCAGGTTTCTGTATTGTCCTCACCATGTAAACTTAAAAATTAGTATTAAATACCCCAAAATTCAATGAAAATATACAAAAAGTGTGACTTTAAAACAAATAGTATTATTGATTGTTTCAAATTTTCATACAATGCAGTTTGATCATACTCACATCCCCTCCCCCATTTTCACATCCTCCTTACACTTCCTCTTGTCTTTGTTTTGCCTACTCTTCTTTTTTCAGATTGCCTATGGAATCTAATTTGTATTCCCCAAATGCCCTTGTGTTTTGGTCCATCCCAATGATGAATATGACTGGAATTCCCTGAACATTTTCCAAATGGAATAGGAAGATATCTAAATCAATCACAGATATGCTACCCACCTCAAAAATTTTATGTGAAGACGCCCCATGACTCCGGAACAGAGTATGTGTTCTTTATTCATTAAAGGATAAAAATGAAAAAGTAAGATCAAGTAAAATTCAGAGGAATCCATAGAGAGTAGCAAAGTGCCATTCAAGATAGAATAGGAAGAGACTTTTGACATACATAATGACTAAGGCTGTCCTAGACTGCTTAAGCAAATCTTTTTCTTTGCAGACTTCTCTCTTTCTTGCCTAATACTAATAAATGAAGGTTCATTGAGATGATTTCTTAATCCTGGTCAAGAGATTGGCCTATTAAGATCTTTGATTTCTGTATTATTTATAAATTTGCTATTGACATTGATACATGGTCACACTTTTTTTATGAACTGAATTGCTTTTTTCATTCACTAAATACAGTTATTGAGAGAGGAAATCTTAGGAGATACAATACTCATTCATCTTCCACCATAGTATTGTATGTGGATGACAATATAAACTAGAAAAGGGAAATATACTATTAAGATGATTTTTCTGAGTTCAGTAACATCCAATATCAGCTAGAATTTCCTAGATATCTGTCAGGCTAGAGATCTCTCCATGAATGTTTCAGAATTTGTTAGTTTTCCAAACAGAAATAACTTCATGTTGGTCTATGAGCTTTATATCTGTTTAGAACTCCTGCAACTTGGTATTTTCCCCCGTCTATTTATTTTAATATGTTATCTTCTATGTCTCAGGTCTTGTATAGAAATTTTATAGTAAAACATGAGGAGTAGAAATAATCACACAAATACTCACTGGAGAAAGACTGAAAATATTTCTCTATGTCACTGTACCAGGTTCGAAAAAGAAAGACAGCATCTCTGCTTATTTTCCTTTAGGGGTTCCTTTGTTCCCAGGGAACATCAGATTCTCTCTAATTGAATGGCTCACCTCTAATGTTCTTTGCCGTCAGCAGAAAGCTATGCCCCATTGCTTGGCACAATGTGTCCTTGTGTTCTTTGGGAGCTGCTTTTTCCCAGCAGCTGAGGATACATTTTGCTTCTGTCAGCATTTTCTCCAAAACTTGTCAAGTGGACCTCAGCTGCCTCTTAAAGCAGTGGTGATGTCATTGTGTGTTTTTGTGAGCATCTCCAGCTTGGCTCTCGAGGAGGGGGACTGCTGAATATTATTTCAATACTCAATAGCTATGACAAAGAAGTGCAAGTGAAGAGCATGCAAAAAGTCCCTTGAGTATAAGAGATGATAAACAAGGCCCCCTCCCAAAAAAAGCCCATTGTTGTGGAAATTGCAACAAAAATTTCATTCTTGGCCCTCATAATACTGCTGAGAAAGTCAAGTGGTACAGTCTTCTTCAATTTTTTAATCTAATGCAGTAAGTGATACAATTCCATTGAAACAGTATGCATATGTATGAATATACGTAACTGAAATAAAAACATCATGGAACACCTTTACTAATTACAAGCTCTCTGGCATTTTCTATTACATGCTATTCCATTAAAAATCTATTTTCGACCCATAAAAATTATTTTAAACCACAATAATTGGTTACCTCCTGCAAATTAAAAATATTGATCCTTTCTAACAACAATTTGATTAATTCATTTTTAATGGATTTATCATTTACTTTTTTTCTTAATTAAAGAATTGATTACTTTAAATCTGTATGAAGACAACTGAACTCTTTGATGAAGTTTAAAATCTAACAATGGAGGAAGGTAATCTATATTACTAACATTTAATTTAGCATGAAAGGAACATTGGGTTGGAAGGTTCAGTCCTGCATCTGGCACTATTTATCTTGAGATCTTTAACAAAATTTCCAAAGTCTGTATGTCCAAATTTCTTCAAATATAATATAAGGAAAAGGTTGTAATTAAATTATAAGGCCTATTTCAGATAAAATCTGTGAGTTGATGTTCTTTTAAGAAATTGCTGTTGTGAAAATGAGAGTTAATATGTAAAATCAGTCCAATAAGATATTGTGACCCTCACTAGTTTCTCACAAATAGCATATTTTATGTCTATATTGGCCTCAGTCATGTTTTGATTGGTAAAGATAAAAAATTACATTGGGCTGATAAACTGGGAGAAATGACAGTTTCTGACCGCTTAGAATATTGATACCCAAATCCAAGTTTGAAACATTACTAAACTGAGATTACATACCATGTGCTTTTTTGTTAGTTTCTCTATTTGTATATAAAAAAAGCAAATTTAAAAATAGTGTCGTAGGGGCTGGAGAGATGGCTCAGTGGCTAAGAGATCTTGCAAAGGACCCAGGTTCCAGCACCCACATAGTGGCTAACAACCGTCTGTAACTCTGGTTCTAGGGAATCGAATGCGGTCTTCTGACTTCCTCGGGCATTGCACGGCATGGGTGCACTTACACACGTATAGGCAGTACACTCATACACATAAAGTAAAAATAATAAATACAATATTTTAATTTATGTAATCACAATGTCCAATGCAAAAAGCAACTCAGATTATGTGGTTCAAAGTGTGTAGTAGTCTGTCCAAAGTATAACCAAACTTGACAGAGAAGTACAGAGCAAAACATTAACAAGGAATGTACTCACCAGGGTGGGGAAATTCAGAAATCTTTCCTTCATATAAACACAGTGCTAATGAAATCTTTGAAAAGTTGATGCAGGAGCTGGCAAATATTTTTTTTTAAATATCTAAATGTTTAGGAGGATGTTTTTAATAGAAAAAAATGTTCTCCTTTGACCTGAGTCCAAAACAAGTGGTTAATTTTAATAATATGTTTAAGGAAGGGATCCTGGTTGCCGAGAGTTCCCCGAGTTTTCTTCAAGAGCTGAAAGCTGTGTGATGTCTGAAAGCAATGTTCAAATAAACTTTGTCCTAGCTGTGAAATGATAAGAAAATTGATCTGTAATACCCTATTGGAGGGCAGTTCCATATCAAAGCAATCAGCATGTATGGAGGGTCTGTTAGGGGCAGTCAGTGAGGTGCTGATGGATTTTATATAGCCTTTGTGCTTCCTAGGACTCTTTCTTTAAAAATGATCATTACCAAGGCTTTTTAGTTAAGGTGAGAGATGAGCCACTACTTGGAATCAGTAAGCGTGTTGATTTAATTAGAAGTCAAGATTTTTCAGCCAAAGTTCTGACACTTTCCATTAGGATTCAAAACCAAACCAGTTTATTTATTTATGACAACATAGAGTGTTAAATAATAGTTGGGTAGCATTTTAAGTTCTTGATTATTCATTCTGCAGGAAGCCAGTTTATGTCAGCAGGATGAAAGCTTCCTTTGTGAGGAAAAAATATCTCACAAATTCTACTCTAAGATACATGATACAGCTTGCTAAGTTGACTGCATTAACTAGTTGTTTTAATGTAATTTGGATATAAATATATGATCTTGATAACTAAACATCATGATAATCTGAAATCCCATTTACTAATTTAAAATGCTGGCCTCAAAAACTCTAATGTTATAAATTCTTGAAGAGACCTAGTAAATGAATACAGGGTCCAGGAAACTCTGACCACTCACCCACTTTTGAAAATAAAACAGCACACTTATTCACTTATGCATCATTTATGACTGTTTTTTCTGTACAGTGGCTGAGGTGAGTGAGTATGGAAATATAGATTGTGGGAATTGAAATATTAAAATATTTACTATCTGGCCCTTGAAATGTAAATATGTTTTTAAACAGCATGGGGCTGGCCAAGTCAATCATATTTTGATATCTGGAAATTCTTCCCCCTAGGGTGTTTATTTAAGGCTTTTTATTTATTTTTAGAATATATTCCAATCTATTATCTTCTCTTATATCTTTATTGATTTCTGTGATTTTGTGTCTTTATTGAGCTTACCAGAGTCCATATATATATATATGCTATAGCTTATTCCATTTCAAAAGGAGAACAATTTCTATAAGACCTTTCAAACATATTAACCCATTTCTTTCCTTTTTTGATTTTCCCCTTTGTGTTTTCATTAATCAACCTATTCTTTAACAAATACTGCATTTGTTTTGTTTTTGACATGATATTAAAACTGACATTTCCTTGTTTTATATCAGTTCTTTGTAGCCTTAAATGTAATTTACTATACATCCTTGAAGTGTTTTCCTCTCTTGGTGTGTTAGTCACATTTCCCTCAGTGTTCCAAATATCTGGGAAAATTAACTTGGAAGAGTATTTATTTCAACTTAGAGTTTCACTTGGATTCATTGTTTTTGAGCCCTTGCATGGTGGTGAAGAATATAAATTTTCAGGAAAGCTATTCACTTTACAGTACTTAGGATGCAGATAAAGACAGAAAGGGTCGAGAAACAATACATCTTTCAAATCATATCCTCAGTGTCTGAGTTCCTTCAACAATCTCATGGCTCCTTACCATTTCCCAATAATGTCAAAAACTCATGACTGATTTTATCAATGGATTAATCCATTGATGAAGTCACAGTCATCATAATCCAATCCCTTGTCAGTGACTGAATCTATCAGCTGGTAGTGAATATTAAATACATGAGCCTTTTGAAGTGTAGTTAATATTGAAACTAAAATATTTGACTTCTAGTTTATCACAGTATACTTTTTTCTACTACTCAAAAATACCTCAGTTTCCTTTATGAAATTCTTTTTATAAAATTCTCTTACTTTCTCTTTTAGTATTAATGTCTGTGACGATTCTTTTGCATAGGAAATGTGTGTGAAAGGAGAAAATGGAAATGGAAAGCTAATCCTATGAAATCACATAAATTAAGTAATTGCCTATACATATCATATATGAATCAAAACATTCACTGTCACAGTTCAGTTAATGTATCATTTTAGTTACCAAAATCCCCAGATATTCTACTGTCACACCCAAAATTGATCTCATCATATTTTACAACTAAATTTACTTGTATTTTATGAAATGACTGCACTGTGGAACACAAATTATACCACAAAAATTTTGAAATACCCATTATCAGTCTTTCTGTCCCTATGTAAATAGATTTTTATTTTTGATTATATTTATCCATCCTTAATAGCTCTTACACCTATTTTTCCAATCAATATCCATTACACTTTATTCCTTTATCTGAGGGCATATATTTCAAGGCCAAACAGATACATGAATCTATGGGTAGTACAAAACCCTATGCATAATACATTTTTCTTTATACTCAAAAATTAAATGTATTGTCCATATTGACCAATCACTTTTTCCTATTGAAGCTATATGTTTTTCATTTTGAAGGAGAGAGACAAAATCAGTGCAGATTATTTTTTCTTCACAATTGCACAAATATATGCATAATTCTTACTATATATATTAGCATCCCAGTTTTCTTTACTTAGTTGTTTTAGAAGCTCAGCCACTTCACTTAATGGAAGTGTTTCATAGTTTCTCTTCAACATGTCTAAATCATTTATCATCTTATCAATAATCACTTGCTTTGGACTATTACTAAGTCAAAATAAGGGTTATATGAACACAAATGCAGTGCTAGACAGACAGTAGGAATGATTCTACAGATGGCTACTATTTTAGTTACTTTTCATGTTCAATAGCTAAAAAAAAATTGAAAGAGCCACGTAAGGAAGGGTTTATTTTGGCACACAGTTTGAGGGACTTAGTTTGTTATGGCTGTGAAGGTATGATGGCAGCAGTGTGTGACAGCTGGTGATATTGCGTTCAAAATCAGGAAGTACACAGTGTACAGGAAGTGGGGGCTGGTTCTAAAAATTCAGTACGTGCCCCTAGCACCTATTTCCTTCAGGGAGTCTCCATTTCTAAAGTGGTCAACAACTTTCCAAAAGAGTACAATCAGCTGAGGCCCAAGTGTTGCACTATATGAGCCTACAGGGGGCACTTCAAATTTAATCCACAATTACTAAAGACTAATGGATGGTAGCATATGTTTAATGAATGTGTTGACAAAGAGTTCATTATCAGTCAGGACATAATAAAATGAAGCAAAATTACATAATTCTATTTAGAACAAGATAAAATGTAAGACAGGTATACTTTGTTGCTATAATTTTTCAAGTTCATATATTTAGAACAAACATGACAATGGCTAACTGAAACTATAGAATATAAAACTGTCAATATGAGAAAATACTGTACTACCCACAAAATTACTATAGTAGTTTTAAAACCTATATATCATCTACCATACATCTTCTACTTATTCTCTTAACTATAAGAAGAATATACATATATATATGTATATATATATGTAAAAAGCAGTTGCTTTCTCTTTCATGATTGTGAGAAAATGTTCAAATATGTCATAATGAGCATGCCATTTAAGATTTTCTACTTCCACGTATGTCTAGCTTTCATTTTTTTCTTAAGTTAGTAGAATTATATCATGATTTTCTTTTTGGATGTGAGCCTGAACCTTTACCAGCTGCTGTAGGACACACACAGAGATTAAGTGTTGGTGAAACACTCAATCCTACGTAACACACCTACAATGGAAACTCCACATGTAAGAATCACGGAACATAGTGGAACATGGGGATAGAGAAAATACTGTTACATTTCTCAATGTCACCAATGAAGCTCACTCATGGAACAGAGAGCAATGAACAGAAAGTGCCACAAAAGGCCAAAGTGCAGAGAATAAGAATGTAGAGTATGGATCCCTGAACAGGACTCCTGTGTTGAACCTCATCCACTCAGGGTTCAGGGACCACTGAGGAAAAGTGGGAGGAAAGATTGTAAGAAACATGGGAGGAGGTGCATGACCATGTGGAAAGAGAGTCTTACAGGCTTCTGGGATCTTGCTTATGTGAACATATAGTAATGATGTCGGCATGTACAAGACCCTTGCAAACTCAAACAGATTTTTTTTAAAAAAACCATAAAACTATGGAAATGGGTGGCAGGCCCCAATCTTAACTGAAGAACTATTGGGCAGCTGATTACTACAGGGTGAGGAAAAGCTGATCTACTTTAAGGGAGTGACTCTAGATAGGCTGACTAGACCCCAGTGAATGAACTTGGACTGAGGGACAACAAGGGTATACTACCTTGACTAGATGGACCTTAACATAAATGATGGAATGTATGAAATCCAGTGGGGAGGTTGTGGGAAGAGCAGATGGGGAAAGGGTTCAAAAGATGATTAAAATTTTGTGCATGAAATACATAAAAATTCAATAAAATGTATTTAAAAAATAAATGATAAAGAACATACTAATTATCTTTGTATTACAGGTTTAGATTGCAGAACTTCAAAGGTGAGTAATGTTTTAGATCTCCTCCCCTATC
>NW_008339433.1:7340254-7350439 GCF_000622305.1 Nannospalax galili | reverse complement strand
GATTATACCACATTTTAAGATAATTCAGATTCTCATACAGAATCCTATATCAATGTAAATAGAAAGAGCATACTGTAGTCCTAATTTTTGCAAATTTCATACAATATATATTGATCAAAATTAGATGATCTTTCCCAACTGTACCCCGAGTAGCCCCTGACCAATTTCATGTATACATTAAGGCCTATAGAGTCAAACTTGTGTCCCCAAATGCCCTTTAGTGTGGGTTCATGTGCTGGAGTCCTGTCCATCTACCAAAGATCTCACCCTTAAAAAAGACTGACTTTCCCCCCCTCCAAGAAGCCATCAGTTGCTTATGGGTTGGGATTTCTTACCCACCTCCCCTATCCATGCTGGAATTTTGTCTGGCTTCAGCTTATGTGTGACTTGTGCATGCTGTCACAGGTGCTGTGGGTTCATATTAGTAACTGCTGATCTTTCTGAAAACCTCGGTTTCTCTGTCATCATCCACCTCCTCTACCTCTTATAATCTTTCTGCCCATTGGATGAACTTGCACCTTTTGACATCTGGCACAGAAACTTGACTTGCTAGGCATTAACATACATGATATAATACATGAAATTCAGTGGAGAGATATGGAAGGGTGAAGATAGGGTAGAGGATCTAAAATAATTAAGATTTATTGTATGAGATGCACAAAAATTCAATAAAAATACACATAAAAATGCTGTTTTCTGGTTGGATGCGGTGGCTCACGCCTTTAATCCCAGCACTTGGGAGGCAAAGGCAGGTAGATTTCTGTGAGTTCAAGGCCAGCCTGGTCTACACAATGAATTCCAAGCCAACTGGGGCTACAGGGAGACCCTGCTTCAAAAAGACCAAAAAAAGTCGTTTTCCTCAAGTGTGTATTTGTGTCTTTGTCAAAAACCAAGTGGCTGTAAATGCATGGGCTTAAATTAAATAGCATTGATATTAGATCTTCTTTGAAGGTTTAATACAATTTTGTTTTATATCCTGATGCCCTTAGGCCCTTTTAAGTTGGTAAAGTTTTAACTACAGCTACTACCTCTGGTTATAAAAGACCTCATGAAGTTGAAAGGGGAGCATGTGTGTCGGGGGATTGATGAGGAATTGGAGAGAGGAGAACGGGAGATAGACTGGCCCAAACACCTTATATACATGTATTAAATTGTCAAAGAATAAATAAAATAAATTTTAAAATATATCTTAGGGGGCTGGAGAGATGGCTTATCGGTTAAGAGAACTGGGTGCTCTTGCAGAAGATCTTGGTTTGACTCCCAGCACCCATGTGGCACCTAACTGTAACTTCAGTTCCAGGGAATCCAAAACCTTCTTTGAGCTTCTCTTGGCGTTGCACAAAACAGGTTCTCCTACCTACATGCTGGCATTACACTCATATGCAAAAAAGTAAATAAATAAAAACAATGAATAAAATATTTAAAAATAGATCTCAGGAAAATCATCATTACTGACAATGTATCCTCTCATCTATTTATTTCATGTATTTTAAACTAAATCATCTCCATTTCTTTTAAACAGAAACTTCTTTGATTAATGCAGAGTGTTATATTGTCTGTAAACATAAAGATGCATATTAGGATATAGGAAGAAGTTACTTTGGTCTAGGAAAGTGCCAGAAGTAAGTTCTTCTCTAGGATCTTTGTCCTCTCCATCCATATGTACTAAGCTACATGCAGAGTACCATACATGAATTTCTCCTACTGAGCAAGCATTAAGTCCAAGTAAATAGTTGTTCTTTGCCTCAAGATAAAAGAGTCACTTTAGCACCCTATAATGTATAGAGAAATATTACATTGTTTCTTCTGGTAATATGACAGTTCATTTGGTGGGAGAAGGATTCCAGTCCAGTTCCAGCCCAATTGCTTCAAGTCCTGTGTCTGAAGTACATCATATATTCCGCAATAAGTTCTTAACTATAAGTTCTGGGAGTTAATCAAAGATTATTGAAATAGCTTGTATAAGTTTGGGAGTCTCTTGAACTACTCTGACCAACAGCTCTAGGAGAGGTTTCCCTTACTTGACACTGTAAGTGTTGTTATCTAGCCCTCAGCTATACATATGGATGCACATATATGTGTGTTTTTAAGTAGGCTTATAAACAATATATTTTCTTTCAGCTTTTCACACCACCTAAGAATTAATTATTCCTCTTTCCTTCCTGTCCCCCTATATAGAACTCCTTTCTCCCTCTCTTGATAACGCTTCTGTTTTACTATCCACTCTGTCCGGGTTCTCCCCTCCCCATGGTTCCTTTTCATTTTCCTGGCTTTTGTAGTTACATCAGGATATTTACTTATATACATGGATTTGGAGCTAGGATCCACAAATGTGAGGAAACATGATTTGCTTGTTTTTCTGAGTCTGCATTATCTCACTTATTATAAAGGTTTCTAATTATTGGGATTGGAGACATGTCTCAGCACTTGAATTCCCTGGCTCCTTTTACAAAGGACCAGGATTCATTTCTCAGCACCTACATGGTGGCTGACTACTGTCAGTAACTACAGTTCCAGGGGACCTGACATGACTTTCAGACCTCTGTGGGCAATGCAGCACATGAGCACATTTGCATACATGCAGGTAATACATTCATGTACATTAAATGAAAATAACAAATATTTTCCAAAAGTTTTTAGTTATATGCATTTGTATGGAAATTTCATTATTTCATTTTCTTTATCACTGAATAGAACTTCACTGTGTAAATATACCACATTTTCATTGTCCATTCATAATTTGAGTGACATTTAGGTTGTTTCCATTTTCCAGCTGTTGTGAAAACAGGAGCAATAAACATGGTTAAGCAGATATCTCTGTAATAGGATGCCAAGGCCTTTAGAATTATGCCAAGGAGTGGTATAGTTGGGTATTATAGTAGATCTACTTTTTTATTCTTTGAGAATCCTCCATTCTGATTTCCATAGTGCCTGCACCAGTTTACAATCCCACTAACAGTGACTGAGAGTTCCCCTTTCACTACTTCCATACCAAAAGTTTGTGTCATTTCTTCTCTTGATCTTAGCCATTCTTACTAGAGTAAGATGAAAACTTAAATAAGTTTTAATTTGCATTTTACTAATTACTAAAAATGTTGAACACTTCTATGTTATTAAGGCATTTCTTATCCATTTTTGTTTCTTCTGTCGAGAGCTCAGAACTGTAGACCATTTTTTTAATTGACTCACAGATTTTCTTGATCCTTTGTTCTTTTTTTGTTGTTGTTCTTTGCATATTCTGGAATTAATATTCTACCAGATGTATAGCTGGCATAGATTCTCTCCCATACTCTGGGCTTCCTCTTTAGTCAAATTTTTCTTTGCCTTTCAGAAGCATCATAGTTTAATGGGGTTTATTTTGTCAGTGTTCTTCAACTGATCGAAATACAGAGAATGAATAACTGTGACATGCCAAGCCCCATGTGATATATTTACAATGCAACTTTTACACCTAAGGCTTAAGGAACATCATGTAACAGGGGATGGAACGATTGAAAGAGCCACAGGGACAAGACACCTGCTGCTTGTTAATGCATTCTAGACAGGATAGGGTAGCTACACCAATGAAATTTCCACAAGATAGGAATCTAGGAAGAACCACATATAACAGAACAGTTGACATGCCAAGACTGACCAGGGAATGCCACAGGGCCTCATCTCAAGAAGAAGCACTGTAGGCAATCAGTGACTCCCGAGGGAAGGATATTCCGTTTTTTTTTTTTTTTTTCCAGTTACTAGCTCCCTGAGATATTACCCATGTGTGCAGCCCTAAACATAGGTACACAGGAATACTAGTAAATGAACTCAGTGTATTACAGTTATACATAGGCACAAATATTATTTATTAATGTATGTATGCACATGTAACAATAATAATCAGAGGACAAGAAATTGTGAGGGAATGGGTGAGACATGAGAGTAGTTGGAGGGGGCGTGGAGCAGTGAAAATAGGCAAAAAGTGATATTCATGTATGAATTTCTTAACAAAAGTTATTTAAAAAACCCTAAACTGAAAGAGGGGTCTGGGGGGTGTGGCTCAGCACTTATGAGCAATGGCTGCTCTTGCAAAGGACCGAAGTTTGGCCCCTATCACCCACAAAGTGGCTAACAACTATCCATAACTTCAATTTTGGGAAATAAGGCTCCCTTCTGGCCACTTAGGTCATTGTGTGCATGTGGTACTCTTATGTACATAAAAATAAGGAATTTTAAAAAATAATTAAAAAACTAAATTAAATTTTATAACCCAACACTAATGGAGAGTCAAAAAATTGCTAGCAAGTTATACCATTTTTTTATTTTACATGTCTCTTATTTAAAATGATTTTTCCTAAATGATCTTCTATAAATTTTCATATGTCATTGTTATTTAAAATGCAAATCTATATCCCTCTTTCTTCTGTGTTCTGTTGATCTTTTTGCCTCTATTGATGCCAGTTCCACGTGTATTTTATAACATTCAGGACTGTATTTATTTGGAGAAAAAGAAGCAACAACAGAAAACCACAACACAAATGATGTAATTTTATATTTCAAGACATCTCCCAAGTAATGTCTACAGACTACAAGTCATTTTCATGAAAGACATTTTCGTACAAATTTTACTTGTATTCAATGAGCAAGATGCAAGTCATGGTTTGCTTGTATTTTAACACAAGAACAGTGTAGCAGAGTGAGACAAAACAGCTTTTCTGGATGTAACTATTTGTAGGGAAAATAGATGTGAAGGGAGCAAACTACCTTTTCATTGTCTACAGCTGTTTATTTTTAAACCCTGTTGAACCTTGGATATCTCTCTAAAAGCCATTTCCTAGCTACTAGCCAGTCAAGTCCACTGGATAAAGCATGTGCTTTGCCTAATGTTACAGTACATTAAATCAACAGACTCTGTGCAGAAGGCAGGAAAAAGTATACCAAGGTATGCCTGTTGTTTACAAGAACCCTGACTACATGCAGTGGGCAAGCTTGTCATCTTGAGAGTTGACCCCTACAAAGGTGCAAATTACAGTAGACAGATCAAGTTACTGTCTCACAGGAGAATTCAGAGCCTGATTAAAGAGTTCTTTCCATTATCCTTTATTCTCAAGGGAATTTAAGAAAGCAACCCTTATAAGCAAAGATGCACACATGATCTAGTTACATAAATCTAAGAACTGGCATGGGATTTCAGTGAAGGACATTTATATAAATCTTCAAAATCACTCCAATTAATCTGTGTCTATTTTTACATTCCTATTCTTCACCCAAGTCCATCAGTTGACATAGTCTGAACTTCAAAGGTGTCAAATCAGTCAGAGCTGGTATGGATAGAGGGAAGGAGTAGGAATCAAGACACCACAGATCTGGTTCACTTGAAAAAAGCAGTGATACTCCAGGTCACAGCTTCTGGTGCCTGAGATAAAATATCTTTGAGAACAAGTATATTACTTACAGACACTGCTTTTGGGAGGTTAATAGTAGTGCTAAGAACATGAGATGACCAGAGTGACAAGGTTTCCAAAAAATTCAATATACTTGAACTTTTAGAAAGGGTAGTCTTTAGAGATGGCAAAAACAGAATGCACAAGATTGAACTTTTCCATGACCCTTACGTGCTTCCCCGTCTAGGAAACCACTATTCACCATTCATGTATTCATTGGAGGTCACATCGTTTCCTCTACTACCTGGTTTAAAATAATACACCTCCACACAAAGCTTTCTAAGCTGCAATTGAGTTTCTCATTCATTTTGGTTCCCCAAAATCAGTATTTATTAGTGACCTATAAATTCAGTTCCATATACTCACTTGGGTGGTAAAAAATAGTAATTACCTCTAGTTTTTCCCCAGTAAGTCAGAATTACAATTAAAAGTTTGACTTCCTTCTGCAGAGTAAAACAACTTGAGAGATTAATCTACCTTTCCAATGTTGGAAAATATATTCAGATGTTTGGGAATTCATTTATACCTTGACAGATAAGAATTAAATGGAGAAGACTCACTCTCCTTTGTACCTCTTCTATAATGCCCAACTGATGTGATCCAGTCTCACTGTCACTGCCATTTCTGCCTAACTGATCCCCTAGGCACGAGTCACAAAGGCAACAGCTTCATATCAGAACACATCACAATTTTTCCATTTCAAAGCTGTATCTACTGTCTCTCTGGATACAATGATGATTCTCCAGTTACTTCAATATTTTCAAAGGATATAGGTGCATGGGAAAGAATTTCATTTCATTGAAACCTTAAGAAAGGTCTTCAAGAGATGGTGAGTTTGTCTTATCTAGATATAAGTTTGATTTGTTCTTGAAGAATCCAAGGTGGAGAGGCTTGGAGAAAGAATAGACTGTAGAAGTCTACTCTGTAGTATTTTCCCTCTTTCTTATCTTTTCCATTTACTGAGTGAGCTTGCAGAACTGAACTTGGAGGCAAATTTCTTTGGCTCATGAGCAGATCTGTAGCCAAGCCTGTTGATGCTACTGTTAGAGCAAGAGAAGTAGAAGAGCACATACAGAAGACCATAAATTGCTGCATCTGTTGGATGAGCCAAATCTAGTCTGGCAGCCTGGGAGAGACACCCAGGTTGGTGAAGTGAAAAAGTCAGGAACTAAACTGGTTGAGGACAGGAAGTGGTCATCACAGACTGGGATCTTAGCCACAGCTGGTAGTAATAAAGGAAGGAGAGAGACTGAAAAGTATTTAGAAAATGAAACAATATTGAAGACTGTCAACTCTCCAACTTCTAAGCCTCATAAACCTGATCAGTCACTGAAGATAATACCATCCCCTTCACCAAAGGAGAATGTGTGGATGAAGCAGACTCTAACACTCCTGCTCCAGCTCAGAGCTCAGGCACAGAGCAGCAATCCCCTACAAGTGGTGGAGAGTAAGTAGCTACAGCTCAACCATCTGAGGAAGAACCAGTAAGGAGGATGAAAATAAAATGTGTGGTGTGGGTGAGTGTCTCCAAAAGCGAAACTTGGAACTCCAGCCTTCGTCCTGGAAAAGAAAGGAACAAAGGCCAATGGAAGAAGTCAGATAGGAAAGATGTCAAAATGAATGTGAATTTATTTTTACACCTATAAAATTAGTCCTGATACCCAGTAGACATGACCATTTAGCACAGTTATTTGTTCTTAAGATGGCAAATCTTGTATTTTCATTATACCATGTAATTATTTTATAATTAGTTCTTCAAACAACTCAGTATTTTTATTATAATTGTAATTTGAGTAACTGTAAATTAGAGATAATTGATATCATCATTATGATAACTTTTCTGTCTCTTTTTATTTGGATCTTCTTTCATCATTAGTTAAGGAAACTAGTTTCTTATACACGGAGATTACACACATTTTCATTAGATTTACTTGTAGGCAACTGATAGCGTTGTTGCTATTATAAATTATATTTTAGGTTAAAAGGTATTTTAATAATAACTTGTGTGCAATATTTATAAATGAAATAGATAGTTGCTTCAACTATCACTTTATTAAATAGCGATTTTACAAAATTGTCAAGCAATCATTTCTAATTTTAAGGTCTCTTTCAAGTTATTTTCAACCACTGACTATTATAGTCTTCCTTTCTATTTTTATTTATTTGGTTTCTTTTTCTTATACTTTTTAGAGACTGATATATTGTGAGTATATCATCTGCTATGCTCCATATTTTAAAGGTAACACATGTCTTTATTTGACCTTTTTGAGTGAACTTTTATGACATTCTTTGTCATGGGTTTTTAGATATATTGAACCAATTGAAGGAAAGTCCCTTATCTTATAATTTCCCAAAAGCTTTGTTTTGATGCATATTTAGTATTCTAAATGTCTTTTCGTTTAACTTTATTTAGTATTATTGTGTATGTGTGTATTAGTACGATTGCGAATTTAGACAACTACACATGCCACAGCATGTATGTAAAGGTCCTGGGTCATTTCTTGACTCTCCCCTTGTGAGGTAAGATTTCTCTTATTTCTGCTGCATGGCATATTCCTTGGTAACTAGCTGGCAAGCATCTGACTGATTCTTTATCCTCCTCTTCCCGTCTTGCTATAAGGGTACTGGTATTACAGAGGCATACCACCACATCCAGGTTTTATATAGATTCTGGGTATTGAGCTCAGGTTTTCAGACTGTCACAGCAAGCAATTTATTACATGGAGCAATCTCCCTAGCCCATCATGACTTTTGAAGATAAATTAAGCATTTTAAAATACACAATCAAATTTTATTTTGTAATGTGAAAAGGTACTGAGTGAAATTGATCTGTCATTTTACTTTCTTAAATTGTCATTTCCAATTTTATATCAAAGTCATGATGGTTTCAAAAAAGAAATTAAGATATATACATTTTGTACATTTTGTAAATATTTTGTGAAAGACGTGAGCAATCTGTCATTAAAAATGTAGTAGAATTCATCTATGAATCCACTAGGATTTGATATTTCATTTGCATAAAAATATGTATGTAGCTTCTGCTCTAATGTTATGGGGTAATTCAAACTTCTATTTCTAGGATAATTTCCATATATATATAATATATATATATATATAATATATATAACATATATAATGGTTGTTCATTTCATACAATCTATCTTAATCATATTCAGAAGCGCAACTGTCTGTACTTCCCCCATACCCTCTACTGGGTTTCATGCATTCTGTCATATATGTTAAGGCCTATTGCATCAAATTTGTATGACCAGATGTCCTTTGGTATAAGGTCATCCTCTGGAGCCTAGTCAGCCTACCTAGAGTCAATCACTTAAAGGAGAACAATTCTCTCTTACCCAACAGTGATCAGCTGCTAATAGTTCGCCAGGTAAGGTTGGGACCTCCTGCCTATTTCCCCATTTCTATGCTGGGTTTTGTCTGATTGAGTTTGCATGGATCTTATGCATGCTGTAACCATTGCTATAAGTTCATATAAGCAACTTTCCGGAAGCCTGGAAGACTCTGTTTCCTTGTGGTCATGTATCACCCCTGACTCTTAGAATCATTGTTCCCTTCTCCTCTACAATTATCCCTGGGCCATGGGTGGGTGAGTTTTAATATGAGTCCTATCCACGGACAGGCACTTTGCCATGTTGTGTTTTCTGGATGTTGGCCAGTTGTGGCCTTCTGTGTTAATAGCCCTCTATTGCATGAGAAAACTTTGCTGATGAGAATTGAGAGATGAATTAGTGTTCTCTCTGTCCCCTGTTCCACTATGTTCTGCAATCCTTAGGTAAAGAAGAACCATTGCAGATATGCCATTTAAAGCTGTGCATCTCAGAGACACTTTTACTGTGTTTGACCAGTTGTGGAACTCTGTAAAAGTCTCCATCTACTGTAAAAATTATTTTCTTTGGTGAGTGGTGACAGGTAAATCTGTCTGTAAATGTAAAGATGTGTATTTAGAATAGAGTGAGAAATTACATTGCTCTAGGGAAGTGACAAACGTAAGTTTTTTTTCTCTAGGATCTGTGACGTCTCCAGCCATGTGTATTTGTCTATGTTTAAAGTGCCACATGAGTTCTTTCCCACTGAGCAGGATTTAAGTCCAATTAGATTGCTGTTGATTATCCCCATGATAAAAGTGCCACTACTGCCCCAATAGAGATAGTTTTCTGTGCTAGTCATTGTTGTGGTTACTAAACTGTAAAGCTGGGGTTAGACCATTGATTGATTTTTCTCCCTTTAGCAGCTTGCATAGTACCCTCCAAAATTATGACAGTTACTCTTCAGAGAGGAGGTCAGTTCTAGCTCCTTAGCTACAAGTTCCATGTCCAGAGTATGTCCTGCCTTCAGGAATAGGGTCTTACTTTCAAGTTCTGGGAGGCAATAAAGGCTGTGGCAAAAACCTATGTTGTTTTGGGAGTCTCTTAGACTACACTGACCAACAATTTGAAGGGAGATTTCTCCTGTCTGCAACTGTGTTTCTTGTTAGATAGCCTGCAGTTAAACATATGCATTCATGTACAGATATTGTGTGCATTTTCATCAATAGGCTTTTGAAATAATATATTCCCTGATATTCTTTCTTACCTCCTAAGCATTATTCATCTTTCCTCTGTCTCTACCTTTCTAACATTCCCTCCTGAAAGTACTCCAATTTTCCCCCCTTATAATTCCTGTCTCTTATCTCCATTTTATTGAGCTTACTGGGATCATTTTTAATAAACTGATTATATGATAGTTTGACAATGTAATCAGTATT
>NW_008339433.1:7339055-7340149 GCF_000622305.1 Nannospalax galili | reverse complement strand
TCTTAGAGTAAAGCCTAGTTTCTTAATATTTTCAAAGAAACATTAGTTGAATTGCTTTTTCTGCTATATTACAATATTGCTAATAAATAATATTATTAACTAATATTGTTTTATACTTTATGAAGTACAAATTATAAAACTCTGGATTTAACTGCTTTAGAGTAGTTTTAGTCAACTATCAAATTACTTCTACTTTATCTTCAGTTTTCAGAGCCTTGCTTTTTATGAAAACTTTAAGTTCTTCCCTTAATCCTAGGTCACAGTCCTTACTGCAAAAAAAATGCCTATTATGGTTTTAGTGCAGTTATGACATTCAGCAAAAATTTTGCTATGGTGGAAATCAAAATATAAATTTTTTGTGATTGGTAATCAGAATTTCCTGATAAAAGGTTTTAGATGTTTTAGTTTTTATTCAAAATACATGGAATATTTTCCAAATATAATGTTGTAACAGGTAGGCCTGAGAAAATACTTGCAATTAGATTTTTATTCTATTCATCTCCCATCATTTTGGAGATTTTTTTCATAATTTTAAATTACTTTGACAATCATGGAAGTTCTTCTGTACTACTCAGTCAGACCAAGACTTTTGCTTTCTCTTGAAATTCTAGCTGCAGTGCACAAAACATATTAAGGCATGCTCTTTAGTGAAAAGTATGGGAGTATTGTTTATACTCAGTGATTAACATGTAAGATGGTTAATCTCATTTGTCAATTTGCATAATCTAAAATCACCTTGGAGATATGCCTCTGGACATCCCTGCGGAGATTATGTTTATTAAATTAATTGATATGAGAAGACCCATCTTAATGGTAACCATGACTATTCATTGGGCAAGGGATCCACCACTGTAGAAAATTCTACTCATAATTTTACCTTTTTTGACAGTCTCTTATAGTTGAAGTTATAAAGCATATAGCTTTTTTAGAGTAGCTTCTCTAAGTTAACAATTTAAATGTATAGTTCCTATATTCTTGTTCAGGACTTAAAAACATTCTGTTTACCCACTGAACAATATTTGTTAGCATGAGTGTACAATTGTGTGTATGTATATTCAGTTATTGCATAAGCCCATATCTGTTGAATTCCTTCC
>NW_008339433.1:7336973-7339044 GCF_000622305.1 Nannospalax galili | reverse complement strand
ATAAAAATAAATACAGTATTCAGGTATTTAGTAGACAGAAGTATTCATTTCATAAAATATTTGGCACAAGTTATAGGATTTCATAATAAGGTCACTCACATTTAATTTTTTGCATAAATAATTTATTGAGAATTTCATACAGGCATATAAGGTGTTTTGATCAAATCCATACCCATTCCCTCCCCTCTAACTCCTCCCATATCTCCCCATCAATTTTTCTGATAACTTCATGTACTCTTTCTTCTTCTTTGATTATTTCTTTTTATGGGATGTTTGGCTACTCTAACTCCTCCCCTCTAACTCCTCCCCTCTAACTCCTCCCATATCTCCCCATCAATTTTTCTGATAACTTCATGTACTCTTTCTTCTTCTTTGATTATTTCTTTTTATGGGATGTTTGGCTACTCTAACATTCCCCCTTCTGAAGAGGTAACCCTAAAATCTTTTAAGGATTAGATACAACTCCCAAATACTTCCAACATTTTTGGCCTTTTGGAACAGAGTATTTTGCTAAGAGACCCAAGGACATTTTGACTTTTAGCCAAGAAACTGGCTACTTTTCTTTGACGCCTTTTTATCCTAACTGCCTAGCCAATTCCTACCTCCTATTCTCACAACATCCTCTGAAGAGGTTACCCAAGTTTTGGACAGGGAATAGAGTAGCAGACCACTCTGGCTACTTCCATGCTAAACAGGGACTCAGCGTGAGGCAATTGGAGTACCCCTTCAGTGGGTCTATCTAAAAGACTCTCATATTTCATAACTCTTAACTGTAGGTAGAAAAGAAAGTCCTTGACCAATGCCTAGGAGATAGGAAGCTCTTTTTTCAATGTATATTTTTATTGAATTTTTGTGCATTTCATACAAAACATCATAATCATCTTTATAACCCTTCACCAATCCACATACCCTACACATCTCCACCAGATTTTATGCACTCTGTAATATATGTTACGGCCTATGTAGTTAATTCAGTGTCCCTAGACATCCCTCAGTGCAAGTTCATCCACTGGTGTCTAGCTAGCCGATCTAGAGTCTCTCCCTTAAAGGATATCAGTTCTCCCCCAACCAGCAGATATCAGCAAGAAGCTCTTTATACTGAGCTTTTAAATGTCCTTCAGTGTAAATGCGTCCACTGGAGTCTAGTCAGCCCATCCAGTGGTCGTATGTAGGTCATACTCTCCCTCACCCAGCAGCAATCAGCATCAAACAGTTCTCAATTTAGTGCTGGCCCACCACCTATTTCTCACCTCCCCTTTGGACCCTTGTTTAATTGAGCTGACATGGGTCCCGTGCTGGATGCCACTCTGTGTTCATGAACCAGCCCTGGGTCTTACAATCTTTCTGCCTCTTGCAATGCTTCTTGAGCCCTGGGTGGGTGGGGTTCCATATAGGAGTCCCATCCTACACTCTACAGTCTCTTATTCTCCAAAACATCGTATTGCAACTCGAGGGCTCGACTTGTCCTTTGTGGTTTCAATTTTACACCATTTTGTTCCATGGGCCCTAGTGGTAGAGATTCAGCTATGGATGAGTGATGAGAGTTGAGGGGGGAATTAGCCCTCTCTCTACCCCTTATTCCATTTTGTTCCATGGGCCCTAGTGGTAGAGATTCAGCTGTGGATATGTCACCTAGTACTGGGCATCTCCCAGGTGTTATGTTCTCTGTGCCTGACTAGATGCACAACTCTGCAGTAGCCTCCATTTGTTGCAAAAAGAAGCTTCTTTGATGAGTGCTGTATGGCAGGCTTGTCACTCTAAGGGAGGCCTCTTCTGTCTGTACTTTGTTCCCTGCTAAGCAGCTCTTGTTAAACCACTTCTCCAGACCCATAATGTTCAGCTTTCCTATTAGGGAGTCAACCCTCTTTTTTTTGACATGACAAGAATGGTTATTCAGGACTATATTAATGAAGATAACTGTTAAGTTTTTCTTGTTGAAAAAATGTATTGAAATTTAAGAATTTTATTTGTAATCTACATAATTTCATAAATAATAGTGTACTTTTTGCTATTTTCTAAATATTGTATTGTATTGGTTTCATAAAACAAGAGTAAGTTCATATTAGCAAAT
>NW_008339433.1:7333479-7336924 GCF_000622305.1 Nannospalax galili | reverse complement strand
TCTTATAGAGGGAAATATTTTTTTTTTTTATGTGTATTTGTGTATTGCCTGCACGTAGGTAAGTGCACCCCTGTCATGCAATGCCTGAGGAGGTCAGAAGAGGCTGTCGGATCCCCTGGGACTGGAGTTACGGACAGTTGTTAGCTGTCATGTGGGTGCTGGGATTCGAACCCGGGTCTTCTGCAAAAACAACTAGTGTTCCTAACAGTTGAGCAATCTCTCCAGCCCCCAGTTCTTACAGTCTTTCTGCCCCTTCTTCTACATTGTTCCCTGAGACCTGGGTGGATGATACTTAATATAAGAGTCCTATCCAGGCAAACACACTCTGCAGTCTCTTATTCTCTACACTTTAGTCAGTTGTGGCCTTCTGTGTTCATCACCCTCTGTTGCATGAGGAAGAGTTCATTAGTAAGAGTTGAAATATGTATTAGTATTCTCTCTACCACCTATTCTAATGAACAGGAGACCCTAAGCTTAGCCAAGGAACTATTGGAATCTAATGGCTTCTGGGTGAGGGAGAGTCGCTATTCATAAGGAAGTTATGTTTGATAGACTGAACAGGCTCTAGTAGATGAACTCACACAGAGGAACACCTGGAGACACAAACTGGACTAAATAGGCCTTAATATATATGACAGAATGCATAAAATCCAGTGGGTATTTAATGAGACATATAGATTGGGGAGGGAGTTCTTAAAAGATTAAGATATGTGATATGATATTCACAAATATTCAATAAAAATACATATTAAAAATTAAATGAGAATATAACTTTATTTCTATAATTATGTCTCTATGTATGAAATCAGGACTAATAATCATATTTTATTTTCTTTATATAATATTTAAAGTCAAGTCTTTTATGCAGTGTGCAAATGCTACTTTGAAGTTCCTTAATTCTGGTACATGTAATTTTGAACTTACATGGACATAGTATACTTTCAGATGCAAATTAAGATTACATAGACACGGGGATAAAACCACAGATAGGTGGAGGCATGAATTGAAGATATGCTCTTACCAGACCAGGAAAGTCTAGGAACGTGAAGAAACACTGACAGCTAGAAGAGGCAAGAAAGTACCCTTCTTATAGTTCTTAAAGGAATAATTTCTTATTGCTTTAAGCCACATTAAGTCAGTTTTTCTTTCTATCTGTGGGACACTAATGTAGATTTTAGTACCGTGAGCACACTTACTACTGGAAGAAATACTTAAAATATATACAAAATATGCTTGAGGGGACAGCAAAAATGACAGTGGTAAAGACTGACAAATCTGATGACTTGAGCAAGGCCTTTCAGAACCACATGGTAGAAGGAATTAATCAGCATTAATTCAAATGAGACTCTGAATCATTTTGATGGGAAAATTCCCCTAAAGTATTTTAGGACATGTTATCTTTTCCTTTAAATTTATGGTTTTTAAAGAAATACAAATGTATTGTAAATTTAGAAATTTCCTCCTTAAATTTTGCAATTTCTTTCTCATTAACATATGCTTTCTTTTTTAATAGTTTATATATAGAGAAATATGCTTCTTTGTTTCTTCTTTTTGTCCTTCGATTTTATTTAAGTACTTAGGGCTATAAATTTTTCATAAGCATTACTTTAGATATATCACATAGTTTTATATTTTCATTTTCAGTCCATCCTGTATATGTTTTTGACACTTCCTTATTTTATTTATGACCTATGGATTATTTAAAGTTGTGTTCTTATTTTCTATACATTTAAAGACTTTCCAACTATCTTTCTGTTATTGAGTTCTAGCTTGATTCCATCATAGTCAGAAGATACATTATTTTAATTTTTATTGCACTTTTCACGTTTCATACAACCGTTCTTAATCAAATTTAGAACCCCTCTCCATCCATCCCCGCTATAAATCTCATGTATTCCGCCATACACATTAAATCATATCCAAGTCAAGCATTTAAACCCAGATGTACTTTGGTGAAAATGCATCCACTGGAGTCTAGTCAGCCTATCTGTAGATGGTTGGTAAGGCTTACTCTCCCTCACCCAGCAATAATAAGTCTCCAATAGCTCCCAGTCTAGGGCCAACCCACAACCCATTTCCCTTACTCCACTATGGGCCCTTGTCTGATTGAGTTGGCATGGGTCTTGTGCTTGATACCACGATTGCTACACTTCATATGTGCAAGTTTCCAGTAGCCTGAACGCTTCTCCTTCCTTATGTTTGTGGATCAACCCTGGCTCTTACATCTTTCCACCATCTCTTTCACAATGGTGCCTGAGCCATGAGTGGCAGAGTATTTAATTATTTTAAATTTACAGGGATTTATTTTGTAGATGAAGCTATTTTCTGCCTTGAGAAATGTTCTATCTATATGGTAAAAATGATAGTTATTAAATTCTCTTGGAGTAGAATATAAATATTAATTCTTCTAGGGTAGTTTAGCATTCACATTGCTGTCTTCATTTGGTTACTGAACGTTTCCATATGATTTAATTAAATATATTGGTTTCTGAGTATGTAAGGCTCAATTTTCCTAACAGGTTACATATTTTCACAAACTGCCCTTAGGGATCAGGTAATTTACATTGGTTTCTTTTTTTAAAAAATTATTGAGCTTTTGTAGATTTCACACAACAGTTCTTAATCAAATTTAGAGCCCCTTTCACATCCATTCCTTACCTCCGAACCCCCCACTGGATCTCATGTATTCTACCATACATGTTAAATCTTTTTCAGTCGATCATTTGTACCGATGTCCTTTGGTGAAAAATTCATCCACTGGAGTCTACTCATCCTATCTAGACACATTAAGTAAGGCATACTCTCCTTCACCCAGTAGTAATCAGTCTCCAGTAGTTCCCAGGCTAGGGTCAATCCACAACCCTTTTCTCTGCTCCACTCTGGGCCCTTGTCTGACTGAGTTGGCATGGATCCTGTGCTTGCTGCCACCATTGTCACAAGTTCACATGTGTAAGTTTCCAGTGGCCTTAAAGCCTCTGCTTCCCTGTGTCATGTACCAGCCCTGGATCTTACAATCTTTCCATTCCCTCTTCCACAGTGGTCCCTGAGCCACTGGGTGAAGAGGTTTAATATTGGAGTCTTATCCAGGTACACACGCTCTGTAGTCTCTTATTGTTTAAAACTTGGCCAGTTGTGGTCTTCTGTGTGCATCACACTCTGTTCTATAAGGAAGCTTCACTGGTAACAGTTGAGGGATGCATTAGTTTTCTCTCTACCCCTCATTCTGTTATGTTCCTTAAACCTTAGGCATAGAGATTCAACTGTAGATGTGTCACCTAACTGAACATCTCTCAGACATATATTCTCTGTGTTTGACCAGTTTTGGAATTCTGTAGTAGCCTCCATGTGTTGTAAAAAGAAGCTTCTTTGATAAGTGGTGTATGGTATGCTTGTCTATAAATATAAAGATACATATTTAGCATATGAGAAGAAATTTCATTTGTCT
>NW_008339433.1:7299939-7333398 GCF_000622305.1 Nannospalax galili | reverse complement strand
TATATATATATATATATTTGACTGAGTTTACAGTTCCACCAATGAGTTCACTACCATTGGGGAGAGCTTTAAGTCCAATTAGATAGATGTTGAACCCCACCCCCAGATAACAGTGCCACTATTGCACCAATAGAGGTAGTTTGTTGTGCCAGTTGTTGTTAGGCTTTAGGGTTGGGTTGGGCCATTGATTGATTTTCTCCCTTAGGAAGTTGCATATTATTATCTAGCATTATGAGAGCTAAACTTTGGTTAGAAGCCTTCCATGTCAGTTCCTACTCCATTGCTGCAAAGTATGTCCTTTCTTCAGCAGCAGGGTCTTATCAAAAGATAGGACATAACCAAGAGATTTGGTAATTGCCGGCAGAATTTTGGAAGTCTTTTGGAGGACTCTCACCAAGGACTCAAATTGAGGTCTCTTCTGTCTGTCACTGTTCCTTCCCAGGCAGCTCCCATGTATATGTATACACTAAAGTTTAGACACTTTATGTTCATTTCTCAGGGGGTTTCAGGAGCATCACATTTCCCTCTGGTTTTCCTAGACCACTAATATTCATTCATCTCTACTTTTTCCTACCATATGACCTCCCTCCTCCCTCCCCAGTCCCAGTGCCCACATTATCCCAACCCACCCCCCCAATAACACTAACATCCCACCATCCCCCCCTCTCCTGAGTTCTCTCCCACCAACACACCGTGGCCCAGTGCATGTCCCTCCCCCCTCCCTTCCAAGTCAAACCTCCCCCTTTCCCCACCTACTCCCTGGTAACATCTGTTCCCTACTATGCCCCTCTTTCAGGTTCTTTCTTTTCCTTTACCTCCATATTTCCTTTCCACTTTCCTGACTCCTGGTGTTACATCAGGATATATACTCATATATAAGGAATTGGTGTTGTAATCCACAAATGAGGGAGAATATACCTCGCTTGCTATTCTGTGTTTGTGTTACTTCACTTAGTATATTGCTCTCTAGTTCCATCCATTTACCTTCAAATTTCATCTTTTCTTCCTTCTGAGTAGAGTTCCATTGTGTAAATGTACCACATTTTTATTATCCATTTGTCAGTTGATGCACATTAGATTGTTTCCATTTTTTAGCTGTTGTGAACAAAACAGCAAGAAACATGAATGTACAAAATTTCTTTGGAGGTGTAAATAAGTGTTCATGAATTTTATCTATTATAACTGATTTTCTTTTAAATGATGTCTAACTTTGTTTCTATTAATCTTCAATGTAAGGAAACACATTTTGTATGCATTTTGTTTTATTATATCATTTACTTGACAGAAAAATCCTATTTTCCACTTTTCTATGGCATCATATTCCATGTCACTATTGCAAAAGCTTTTTGGGGCTTTTTAAATGTATGCTTTTATTGAGTTTTTGTGCATTTCATATAACAGATCTCAATCAAATTTAGAACCTCTATCCCATCTGCACCACCCCATAGCCCCCAACCATATTTCATGCATTCTGTCATATATGTTGAGTCCTATGTATTCAAGCATTGGTACCCAGATTCCCCACAGGGCAAGTTCATCCACAGGAGTCTATTCCGTCTATTTAGACTCTCTCCCTTAAAGAACAACTACCCCTCACCCAGAAGTAATCAGCTGCTATTAGTTCTTCAGCTAAGGTTGGGGCCTGCTGCCTATTTCCCTAGTTCTATGCTGGATTTTTTGTCTGATTCAGTCTGCACAGCTCTTGTACATGTTGACACCATTGTTGCAAGTTTATAGAAACAAGTTCTTGGAAACCTGAAATCCCCGTTTCCTTATGTCCATGAACCACCAACCCTAGCATTTACAATCTTCCCACCTCCTCTTCTGCAATGCTCACTGAGCCATGAGTAGGTAAATTTTAATATAGGAGTCCTATCGAGGGGCAGACAATACAGCAGTTACCTGATATAAATTTCCTGTTGTCCACCCTTATATGACATCATATTTAGCATTACTATTGCAGAAACATCCTTGAACATTTTTAAAATGCTGTTTGCGGAGATCTGATTTGTAATGGATGAAATCAGACAATATTTATTTCAATTAGTATTCTTGTTTGTCTCTTTATTGTTGATCTGACTTTATTATTCTGAAAATATTTTAATGGATTATTTGTTAGTCATGTTTTCATTTGTAAAGTTGAAAATGTCCTGGTGTTTCACCAACAGTGACTTTGAATTTTCCTTGGAGTCCCTCATTATGTCCAGCATTCTCAGGGAGTCTGATCAAATCTTAAATTATATTTATTGCACATTCAGGTAATATCTATGTCACATAAAACATTGTTTTTCTTATTTTCAAGCACACCATTAATAGAATTAATAACATTTTGTTGTTTTGAATCAATATTCAATTACAGGAATTTGTCATTAGCTACTTGTTTTGATAGTTACCATCAATATTCATTTATAGGAATTTTTCATCATTGAGACAGAAATTCTTTCCCCCATATACAACTCCACATTTCCTAATACTTGACCTAACAATATCATGTATCTTTGGGAATGTACTAAGGAATTCATGTAGGTAGTGTCATATGATATTTGTCCTTTTGTATGCAGCTTATTTTACTTAGCATAATATTTTTAAAGCTCATATATGTTGTTGCAAGTGCCATATACATATATATATATGTATGTGTGTGCATGAAACAGTAATAATCAAAGAAGATGTTGAGAATTGAGTATTGGGTGGGAGTTGGGAAACATGGGAGGATTTGGTGGAAACTTGGAGGTAGAGAAGTAAATAAAAGACAAACTCATGTATGAAATTCTCAAAACTAAAACTTAAAGGTTAATAAGTTGGGAAACATGGGAGGATTTGGTGGAAACTTGGAGGTAGAGAAGTAAATCAAAGACAAACTCATGTATGAAATTCTCAAAACTAAAACTTAAAGGTTAATAGTATTTCATTTTATGAATGTACCACATTTTGTTTTTTCACTGGCAGACACCAACATTATTTACTTATTTTGAGTGATAGTAACACTACTAAGAACATCAATGTTAATACACCTGAGTTCTTGCCTTTCTTTATTTTGAATGTATATCTAGAAGTGGAGTGATGAAACATATGGTCATTCTATGTATAAGAATTTGTTGAGCCCTAGTGTTTTTGCTTAATGTCTTCATAATTTTACAGGGTTTTTTTTAGTTTTTCTATTTTTATTTAATTTTTGTCCATTTCATATAATACATCTTAATCTTATTTATATCCCCTCCCCTAACTGCACACTCCAAAACCCCTCTAAAAGGTTTCATGCATTCTGTTATATGTGTTAAAGCCTACTGAGACAAGTTTGTGTCCCCAGGTGTACCTCAGTGTGAGTTCATCTACTATAGCCTGGTCAGCCTATCTAACATCACTCACTTAAAGATCACCAATTTTCCTCAAACAGCAGTGATCAACTCCCAATAGTTCTTTGGTTAAGGCTGGAGCCCACTGCCCGTTTTCCGTGTTCTGTACTAGATTTTTGTCTGGTTTGAGTCTGCATGGATCTTGTGCATGCTGTCACCATTGTTGTAAATTCATATGAGCAAGATCCCAGAAGCCTTGAAAACTGTTTTCTTATCAAGAACCCCTGGCTCTTACAATTATTCCACCCCTTGTTCTTCAATGGCCCCTGGGTCTTGTGTGGCTGATGTTTAATATAGGGGTCCTATTCATGGGCATGTACTCATAAGTAGTCATTAAAATGTTTCTATATGCTTACCAATATTAGTATTTTTATTTTAATTTGATAAACATGCAAAGGGATTGAAATAGTATCACATTTTCATTTTTATTTTGGTATTCCTAATAATTGAAGTTCAATTTTTGTTTATATTCTTTGGTACATTTCTATAATTTTTGTATTAAAATGTACTTTCACATCATTCACAAGTCCCCCATAAGTTTTGTTAATTGTAGTGTTCCGTTTTACATTCTAGATAATATAGGTCAGTCTAATTCATCGCCATAAATGAAGATTTAGAACAGGATTACAAAATCTAACAATTAAAAGTCAAAAAATCACAATACAAAATTTTGAGATCATAATGTAAGCTAAACATTGCAATCAGAAATGAAGACAGGTATTATTTACAAGTATAATGAAATATTTTCTAAAGTAAAACTTTATGCATGTATGCTTGACAATACACCAAATCTTTACAAAACAGTCTTTTCAAATTATAAAGAAAATAAAAAGAAAGGAATGTTTAATAAAACACATCAGTCAGTGGTTGCCATCAAGAAACAAAAGCAGCGCACTTTGGTGAGGATGTGGGGAATCAAAGAATGTTTATACAATGATGCTGGATATGTGCATTATTGCAGCCAAGAATAGAATCTCTGACCTGGGTAGAGACGTATTTTTTAGGGGGTGGTTTTAATGTAGTTACGAAGCAAATTTGAAACATAATACATAATTCAGGATACAAGCAGTTAAATCATAGGATAAAGCAATTTATGGGATGACTGAATTTACAAAGCATTTCATACAGAACATTTCAAACAATCTTGATCATATTTATACTCCCCCGTCCCCACTGATACCATCCTATAGCACCCCCACTGGAGCCCATATACTGTGTCATCACTGTTAAGGCCCACTGTGTTGTCAGTGTCCTCAGCCATTCCGCAGTTCTAGATAGGCTGACTAGACTCAGGAGACATAATATATTAGTTGGCCTTTATCAATCATCTGGTCAAGAGACCACCTCTGGGAGTGCAGGTTCACCTTAATCATACTAAAGAGACAGGCAGAGTGATAATCTTGTAATGAGATACCAACTTTATTTTCTTTATTCTCGTTTCTCAGTGTCTTTTCCCTAACACGTAGGGCTTGCACAACATTTTGGGCTTCCTTATTCTTTTTCTAACGTCCCACTCCCACCATGTAGCTGCTTCTCTACCATGTGTGTGATGAGAGTTTAAATGTTATGACTCTTTTTCATTCTCTCTTATATTCTCTTCCTTTGGGAAAGAGACTCTCTTTGCTGAGATTTATAACTTGCCAAACCAGGGTTTCTTTTTCTTCTGAACACTAATAAAATTGTCCTTGAGATTTTGTTTGAGTTCATTCCTAAATGCTTTATAAAGTGAGACAAAGAACCCAAATAGAAGATCTTATATCATCAGTTGAGTCTGATTATGTAGCATACATTGATTTCAAACTCACAGCCTTCTTGATGCAGTAAGCAGAATGTTGAGACAGAAGGCATGCATATGTGCCACTCTGCCCAATTAGTATAATTTTATTTTAGAGATACCAAAGCTGTCATGTTTATAGCCTCACTTTTCACAGAAGCCAAGATATAGAATCAATCTTGGTGCTTGTGAATAGAAAAGTCTGTAAAAAACTGGCATATCTATGCAATTAACTATTATTTATTCATAATGAATGTTATTCAAACTGGGGAGATGACTGAGTATGTAAATGCATGCACTACCAAGACTGACAATTTGAGTATGATCCTAAGGACCCACATGATACAAGGAAAGAATTGATTCCTACAAGACGTCCTTTGACCTCAACATGCATGCTGTGGTGCCCATGTATCCACATGTCTACACACATAAACACACACACACACACACACACACACACACAAACACACAGAGCCACAAAAAGTAAATACATTTAATAAGAAATAATTAAATTATATCATTTGATAAAAGGTGCATAGAACTGAGAATGATCAAGTAAAGAGGAATGAGTAGCTCTCACAAAGAAAACCATCATGTGTTTTCTATCACATGTGTAATTTAGGGGATATGAAGGACATGAACATTTTCTGAAAGAGGGAATATTGGTGATGTCTAAACAAGGAGTTAGAAAGGATAATAAAGGTTTCTGAGAGGGATAAATATGCTCAAAATTCATTATATACACATATGGAAATGCTATGAAGCAGTTCACTCTGGACACATAATATGTGTGAATAAAATATTCTCTTGAAAATTGAAGCACTAAGAAACAAACCTGAGACATAAGACTGGTCACCTGAACTGAACTAAATACTCTTTAAAAGCTTTATAAAGGTTATTGCTTTGAGATAGTACCATTCTCCCTCAAATGAGTAGATGCAACATGGAGATTTCCTTAAGACTTAATTCCTATAGGATGCAATGAGAACTGATGGCAATAAATCAACTTCCCTAGGCTTCTGAGACCCTTCTTAGGAAGTTCATTCTATTCTCATTATCTGAAACCCATGAGAAAAAACAAAAGGTTAGACTACCCAAACTCAGATAGAAATAAAGGGTGAAGCTAGAAGTTATAGCATCATCATGTAGATTTTGGTTACACCTCTTGTTCAGGGCAGCTTTGGCATCTAAGAGATATTTCAGTCAACTTCATAGCTGCTTGAAAATTTGAGCTGATACCTTCCTAGCACACTCATAAGCTTTTGTTGAGCTCAGCCCAATGGAGCAGCAGCTCTCATACATTGAGGTTGCATGATTCTGGTTCTGCCGAGCTTGGATTTCACTTAGGTAACTGTGCTTGAAGTCTCAGAGTTAGCTCTTCACATGTATCTTTTTGAGACGCTGCTTTAGTTGGAACTCTGTGGTGAATGTACTTTGGATGTTGTCTGCCGAAGTACGTGAACTACTAGAGAAACATATGAAAAGAATGGAGTGTGACACAAGGGTGTGACAGTCAGGTGGGCATCTATCCCCTTTTCCCTGCCACAGTCACCGTTCCTTCCATTCCAACCAAAAGTGTCTGCAATTCAAATGCATGGCCTAGCGTATACATGTAGGCCCAAAGCACTGCAGAACTGGCTTAATTTGATAACTTTTGCAGCAAGTCCAGGCCACTTGCACCCCAACCCATATTTCAAGTCAGCTCTCAAATTATCATTATCTTCATGATTTCTTCCCTTGGGAGATGAGCCTCCTCTGGCCTTCCACAGCCTCTTTTCCCATCATTATTGTTGTCATGATTGCAGTATCCAAGCAGCCAAGAGAAAGCAAGCCTGTGTTCTGCCCATCAGATCACTTACATTTTAATTATGTATGTGTGTGTATATGTCTGTCTGTATGTATGTATATGTATGTATGCATACATGTATGTATGTATGTGTATATAGATATGTATTTTTATGTACATGTGAGTGCAGGAGGGAACTGAGGTCAGATGATTAAATTTATGTAGAGCCAGTGTGTCCCAGAGGCCTGATTCCTCCAAGGGGTGGGGCGGGCTGCAGAGAGTTGACAGTGGAGGGGCTTCTGGGCTCCATCTTGGGAAGGGAGCGTGGTGGCCTGGCGAATGAGAATGAATGGCGGGGCACTTACCTACCTGGGGCAAGACTATGGGCCCACAAGGCATGGGTGAAAGCTAGTGGTGACTATAATCAGCCTATGGGAGTGATCGAGAGTGGCAGGCTTGTGATCTGGAATGGCAGGCTTGCACCCGGTGTTTGTCCTGTTGTGAGTTACTCCCCCCCCAAGTATAAACTATAATAAATTCATGTTATATGGTTTGTCTGATAACAAAAGAGACCCCAAGAGAACGTAGGTGACAAAATTGGTGCAGCTGGCAGGATGGTGCTAAAAATGACAAACCGAGGAAGTTTAGAAAAAGAGAGCTGATGGCGGCACTGATGTGGTTTTTACAATGGGTTATAAATTCTGAAACTAAAACGTGGCCAGCCACGCAGAAGCGTGGGCCACAGCTATGTTGTAAATGTCGGGGATGCCACAGGTATATGAAGATTTGCTAAAGGTTATACCAAGTCTAGAAAAACTTTTAACAGCTTTGGACCAAAACCTAGAGCCCAGAGAGGGGGTGTAGCCACTTTGCATAATAAAAGATGTGCCTCAGGCTGGGGAAGCTGAAAAGGCTAGGGAGGTCCTGGCAAATCCAGTCCCAGAGCTTGAGAAAGGAAAAAAAAAGGGATCTTTAACTTCTGTAAGGTCCAAGGACTCAGAGGAAAAGAAAGATAATAGAAAAAAGATGATCTAAAAATAAAAGTAGCTAATGCTGCTCCTCAGAGTCAACCATTGATACAAAAGGGGGAAAAAAAAAGCTAATAATGATGTAGCTTGGAAATACTCCATGCTGGAACTGCTAAAACTAGGAAAAACTTACAAGCAAGCAATCAAAGAGCCCCTAGCCACATGGCTTGTGATAGTATGGGATATGGGAGCAGTCTAAGTCCTTCAGAAGCTTCACAGCTGAGTTAGATAACTACCCTTGTGATATATGAAGTCCTTCTTATTATAGAACATGGCAGAGGTCACTCCAGGGAGACATAAAGAAATCTAATATAGGACATCTACCACAAACAAACAAACAAAACCCTCAACCTTAGCTAGTATCAGTTAATAGTGAAACTCAAAATGCTATCTTTAAGATTAAGAGAACAAAGACTGTTTTCACTATTTCAAGTTAGCTTTGTTTTCACCATGCCACTTAGAGAATTTGAGCAAGGAACCAAATGATTTATTATTTGGAAACAACACCAACTTAAATACTGTTATCACACAGACAGACCCAAAATGAATTAGTATGAAGTGAAAAAAGCAATTTTCATGTAATATTTAGCATAAGCGATTTTATAGATACAAAAGTAGATCATTGGCATCTTACAACTAGACAAAGATATGTGGCAATATTTGCCTATTGAGATCTTCATGCTGCTTTGTACCTTAAAAGTGAGAAGTTACTCTCTTAAACAGCTTTAACGAGGATGAAATCATAAACATTCATTTACTCAGTTTATTTAATGAATTTGTATTCTATGTATCATTTGAAACATTTAAACTCTAGTAATGATCATGTTATTAGTTGTAAACCATTTCAATACACATACTGTTTGACCAGAAATTATGTAGATATTCTTACAGTACAGGGTATAGAGATGAATACAGTAGATGCTGCTGAATATTTACTCACATTTCTCAAAATTTAGTTTACCTAAAATTCATCTTTCATCTTCCAAACTGTAAATAATGTTCTGATCCTCTTTGATTTTTGAAATTAGAAAAATTCCATTTATTCTTCAATAAATCAGCAGCAAGCATATGCAATTAGTATTTGATTAAGATTTGAAAGTAAAATTTCAAAGCATATGAATATTTTACTTGTGGAAAAGTCAAAAAGCTGACACATTAGAGATATTTTCATGCATACTTGGCTTAAAGTTATACTCCCATATAAATGATTGTTCAGCATTGATGCTCTGGTAAGTCACTTGAGGTATTAAAATACTAAAATGTGTACTAATCTAAGATTCATAGTCTTCAAAGAGGTAAGAAGTTGGCAATGCTCATTTTTAAAATATGATTATTTATTGGAATAAATTTTCATTTATAATTCTTTTACAAATATAAAACATCAAGAATATATTATCTTCTATAAAAATTGTGATTATTCAAAAGAACAATGAATCAAGAAGATATTGCAATCATGAACATATATTCACCAAACTCTGGTGCACCCAACTTCATAAAAACAATACTACAGTACTTTAAGACGCAGATTAACCACAACTCATTAATAGTAGGCGACTTCAATACCCCACTATCTCCATTAGATAGGTCAACAGACCAGAGAGTTAACAGAGAGACATCTGAATTAAACAATATGATATATCAAATGGATTTAACAAACATCTACTGAGTATTCCACCCAAACACCAAAGAACATACTTTCTATTCAGCACCCTATGGACCCTTCTTCAAAATCAAACATATACTGGGGCACAAAACAAACCTCAACAAATACAAAAAGATTGAAATAATTCCACGCATTCTATCAGACCACAATGCAGTAAACCTTACAATCAACACTGGAAGAAGCCCTAATCACAATATGAACACATTGGGATTAAACAACACACTCCTGAATGATGAATGGGTCAAAAGAGAAATTAAGAAAGGGATAAAAGTATTCCTAGAATTAAATGAAAAGGACAATAAAACACGGCAAAAACTCTGGGACACATTGAAAACGGTCCTAAGATGAAGTTTATAGCTTTAAGTGCCTACATCAAAAAATCTGAAAGAACACAAATAAATGACTTAACATTACAACTCAACACACTTGAAAAGCAACAACAAATGAAACCCAAACCCAGCAGACAAGAAGAAATAACAAAAATCAGGGCAGAAAGTAATGAAATTGAAACAAAGAAAACAATACAAAGAAGCAACAATTCCAAGAGCTGGTTCTTTGAAAAGATAACCAAGATTGACAGAGTCAGAACTAAAGCATCCCAGAAAAGAAAGAGCACCTACAAATTAACAAAATCAGAGATGAAAGGGGAAACATCACAACAGACACCAGAAAGATACAGAACATTATAAGGGAATACTTTAAAAACCTATATGCTACTAAATTTGAAAACCTAAAAGAAATGGACAGATATGTAAAGGCATGGGAACCACCAAAACTAAACCAAGAAGAGATTAACAGCTTAAACAGACCCATAACACAAAAAGAAATTGAAACAGTAATACAAAACCTCCCGAATGAAAAAAGCCCAAGACTAGATGGATTTACAGCAGAATTCTATCAACATTTAAAGAATATCTGCATCCAATACTACTTAATTTATTCAAAAACATAGAAATAGAGAGAGAACTTCCAAATTCCTTTTATGAAGCCAGCACCACTCTAATACCAAAGCCAGGTAAAGATACAACCAAAAGAGAAACGTATAGACAGATATCCTTAATGAAGATAGATGCAAAAATTCTCAACAAGATACTTCCAAACTGCATACACATATCAAAAAGATCACCCACCATGATCAAGTCTGCTTTATCCCAGAGACGCAGGGATGGTTCAACATACATAAGTCAATAAACATCATAAATCATATAAATAGACTCAAAGAAAGAACCACACAGTCATTTCAATAGACGCAGAGAAGGCGTTTGGCAAAATTAAACATGCATTTATGTTCAAAGTCCCAGAGGGAATTTGACTGGAGGGAACGTAACTCAACATAATTAAAGCCATATATAAAAAAACCAGAGCCAACATCATTTTAAATGGAGAAAAACTGGAAGCATTCCCAATGAATTCAGGAACCAGACCAGGCTGTAAACTATCCCCACTTCTTTTTAACTTACTACTTGAAACTCTTGCAAGAGCAATAAGACAAGAGAAGGAAATTAAAGGAGTAATAATTGGAAAAGAAGAGATAAAAATATCCCTGTCACTCCTGACTGGTGACCTGTTTTTCCATTTTAAAGGTAGTAACCCCATTCTCTTCTAGAAATGATCAGTACTTTCAGCAAAATGGCAAATTACAGAATCAATTTACAAAAGGCACTAGCCTTTCTATATAGCAATAACAAGCAATCAGAGAAAGAACACATGGAAACACTCCCATTCAAAATAGCTGAAAAAAAATATCTTGGAGTAAACATGAGCAAAGACGTTAAAGAGCTCTACAATGAAAACTTTAAATCTTTTAAGAAAGAAATTGAGTAACACATCAGAAGATGGAAGGACCTCTCATGCTCATGGATTGGAAGAATTAATATTGTGAAAATGACCATCCCACCAAAAGTCATATATAGTTTCAATGCAATGCCAATCAAAATCCCCATGACATTTTTCACAGAATTGGAAAAAACTATCCTAAGATTCATAGGGAAGCATAAAAGACCTCGGATAGCCATAAACACCCTGAGCACTAAGAGCAATGCCGGGGGGATTTCTATACCAGATTTCAAGCTGTATTACAGAGCTATAGTTATAAAAACAACATGGTACTGGCACAAAAATAAACCCATAGACCAATGGAACAAAACTGAAGACCCACATATGAACAAATGCAATTTCAGCCACCTGATATTTGAAAAAGGGACCAAGAACATTAACTAGAGGAAAGACAGCATGTTCAGAAAATGGTGCTGGAAAAACTGGATTTCTACTTGTACAAGAATGAAACTAAACCTGTATGTTTCACCCTGCACAACAATCAATTCCAAATGGATCAAAGACCTCAATGTAAAATCTGAAATTCTGAAACTATTAAAAGAAATCTTTGGGAAAAACATACGAGATATAGGTGTAGGAGAGGATTTTCTAAACCGGACATCAATTGCTCAGGAAACAAGGGCTAGAATTAACAAATGGGACCTCACTAAACTACAGAGATTCCGTACATCAAAGGAGGCAACCAAGGAAACAAACAGAAAACCCACAGAATGGGATAAAATCTTCACCAATGACACCTCCGACAGAGGTTTAATAACCAGCATTTATGACGAACTCAAAAAAGAGAGAACCAAAACAAGAAGCAACCCAATTAAAAGATGGACTAAGGAGCTGAACAGAGAGTTCTCAAAAGAAGAAATAAACATGGCTATGAAATATCTGAAAAGATGTTCAACATCACTAATAATTAGGAAATGCAAATTAAAACCACTTTAAATTTCACCTTTTCCCAGTCAGACTGGCTAAGATCAAGAAAACAAATGACACCAAATGTTAGAGAGGATATGGGGAAAGGGGAACACACATCCACTGCTGGTGGGGCTGCAAACTGGTTCAACCCCTATGGAAAGCAGTGTGGAGAACTCATAAAAAAACTACAAATGAATCTACCATTTGACCAAGTTATATCACTCCTTGGCATATACCCAAAGAACTCATCCTATCGCAGAGACACATGTACATCCATGTTTTTTGCTGCTTTTTTTCACAGTAGCTAAGAGATGGAAGCAATCTAAGTGTCCCTCAACTGACGAGTGGCAACAAAAATGTGATATATTTACACAGTGGAGTTAAAGAAAGATGAAATCATTAAATTTGCAGGTAAATGGATGGAAGTAGAAACTGTTATACTAAGTGAAGTAACATAGACTCAGAAAAAAAATCGACATATGTTCTCCCTCATATGTGGATCCTAGAACCAGACTCTGATAAATAAGTATAAATAAGTATAACTACAGGAACGAGGATAATCAAAAGGTAACAGGGAGATAAAGGAAAAGAAATAACCTGAAAGAGAAGAACAGTAGGAAACAGGCCTTAATAAGGGAGATATGGATAAAAATTGGGTTAGTTTAAGGCAGGGGGGAGAGAAGGGTATACTAGGGACTTAGGGGATAAAGGGAAAGAAGGATCTCAAGAGAGGTAGGACCATAGGAGAAGGGTATTAGTAAGTGAGAAATGGGAAAAATGGTGGCACCTTAAATGGGGAAACCACGGTGGAAGTGGTAGACAATGCGAGAGATAAATAATGTTTAGCTAGTTTAAAAATAAAAACAGAGGCAACCAACCTTATTAGTCCAAAAACCAATTGAGAAATTATACACACAACTAGATCAAGGAATATAATATTGTCTTGGCAAGGTTTATCGTTTTGAAAACCAGAGGGAACCATTATTACTCCTACAACCTACTGACAAATTATACATAGCAGATCAAGAAATATATGTCTAGGTAAAGTTTATCTGAGAACAACTTATCTTTGCCCAAGATTTATCTACATGGCACACAGTAATTAAAAATACCAGTCTGGTGGAACTAACCTTCCTGGGTGTTTAACAGACATACTTTGAGGTCTATAATCATTTGGTCAGAGGGACATAAAAGACACTTTTTGCTCCTTGCCTGCCTAGGTCGACTAGTTCCAGGGGACTATGAGCATCTCTCAAAATGTCCTATAATGGTGGTGGATCACCTGTCCTCTTGATCAAGGAGGCCAAGGAGACCCCACCAGATGGACTTAAAACAGTCTCCAGTTTATAAAGAAGAGGATCAATCCAGAGGAATCATTTCCTCCATGTTTCCAGGTGAAGACAACCATGGTCGAGCAGGACCTTTGACTCATCTTCACATAGGTGGAACTGGTAAAAGAAAGGTTCCAGGGGGTCCTCCCAAGCCCATGTGACCCCTGAGTAACGGGTCCTCAAACGACCTTAAGAGTAAACATAAATCAGTTTTATCTGGACCAACTGTATGGCCTTAAATATCCAAAAGGAAAGTACAACCAAAGATTAAATGGGCCAACATGATTTCATAAGAGATTCCATATGTATAGGTAAAGGCTATATAAAAAGCAACAATGCCAGACAAGTGATACCTTCTTTTGAGTTGTTGGCCAGGGTGGCCAAAGGGACTCCCAGATAGTAACCCAGCATAGAACTGGGAAAATGAACAGCACACCCCAATCTTATCCAAAGGAATATAGACAACTGATTACCACTAGATGAAAAACAGCTGACCCTCCTAAAACAAAGACCTCTAGATAGGCTGACTAGATTCACCAGAAGGGCAAGTAGTGGGGAATGGCTGGGGGTGCCGACAACACAGCAGACAGTAGCAGAGATATCAGAGTATAAGGGTTCTAGTGGGGGGAGGGAGGTATGGGAGGGTGCTGCCTGGGAAGTGGGGGTATAAATAAATTTTTAAAAAAATAAAAAAATTCTTCAAAGCATAAAAATTTGCTCCTTAATAATTAGTAGATGTGAAAAACTTTATCATTGAAATCTACCTGATGACTTTAGATCCATGGTCAGATGCCAATGTTCTCAGAAAGTTACCAACTGTGACTAGTAATAATCATAGAGAGATTAGAATCACATATATATCATAGTGTCAATTTTATTGAAAATGAATTTTTCTGTATGAAACTGTATTTTAATAATGAAATGGAGATCTTTTTTTATAGTTTAAAACCTCATTTAATTTTATGACTTATAGGAGTTATACAGAGTATAATATTGTATAAATCTATCAATTCTACTGTAAACCTAAAAATTTACAGCCAATTTTGAAAGAGATGCATCTTAGCTCTGGAAATTGTTATTGAATATGTCAGTGCTGTTGTAATGAAATGCTTCTTCTAATTATATGGTTATTAAATAAATAATTTTTAAAATTGTGATTATTCCTTCTTTGGTAATTTGGATTTATTGCTTTCAAATGTTATCTTAAGAACAAACTTGTAATTAAATTCTCATATTAGATATTTGGTCATTGAGGCAGAAGAAATGTCTAAGTGTTTATAGCTTTATATTGCTCATGCAGAACTGAGTTTGGATCCCAACAACTACATGCTAGTACACAACTGCATTTAATTCCAGCAGCACAGCCTCTTCTGGACTCCTTAGCCCCCAGGCACATATGTCAGTCAGATACACACATGCAGGCAGACTACTCATATACATAAAATATTTTAAAAATTATATCATATATATGTGTATTTAGTTTTTGCACTCCAGAATTATTTCATATATTACAAAATAAATGCAACTTGATGCTTCTCTTGAGAGAAATATACAAATATTTCTCAAATGCTTGAAGAATAAATACTCCTTAAGCAAATTATTCAACAGAAATAAATTTTCCCTTGTTCCGTATTTCCTCATAGTAATGGATTATATTGAATGCAAATCATGGTAGTATTTCAAGTAAAAATGCAACTTTGGAAATACTTTAATTGCCTAGCAATAATAAAATGACAAAACAAAGCTTGCTATAGACCTACACAGAGAATCATGGAGCTATCACAGAACATACTTCAAATATTTAAATGCTAAGTATCACTGAAATGTTAACAGGAATAAAATCAATGCTACACAGATAACTATGCAAGTACAAAAATCCCATGGCAACTGTGATTAATTTTAAAATAGTTGAACTGAGTAAGGTGTGGTGACACATGTCTGTAATCTGAGAACTCAGGAAGCTGAAGACAGTGAATCTTGAGTTTGAGGTCAGCCTGGATGGCAAAGCAAGTTCTTGGCCACGTTTGGATACAATGAGAAACTTTGCTTTAGAGAATAATAAATGTGAAGTCGAGAAAATTATTAAAAAGAAAGGAAATAGTTGTTAGACAAATATTGTTAGTGTTTATAATTGATGAATACTGATGATTTATTGTGATTTGCTATGATGGTCTCTACATTCCAAACTCTTGAAAACTTTAAGAAATATCAATCCATAAATGGAAACCAGGAAAGTTTTATGCCAGCAGAGATTTACTGCATTATAATATAATGGTGGGTTCATTTTATTATATATTATTAAATACCCATGAGATATATAACAACAAAATTTGAACTCTAACGTGAACAATGAAGTTTAATTAAGAGTAAGGAAGGGCTATTAAAACACTACTTGGTAACAAATAGAGGTTGTTCATAGAGGACCCTGATGATTCAGTTAATCTCAGAACACATTCCACAGTTTTCTTTAAACTCAGCATTGCTTTAGAAATAAAATCTACATAAAAATGTAATGAAGATACTAAACATAAATTACATAATATGTATTTTCTTCATATTTGCCTCTAATAAAGACTGAAAATCAACACTTAAACCTGTGGCTGAAATACAATTTATTTTGTTTTTCCTAATTTGCATGCTTTCTAATTTGATAAAGATTAAAGAAAATGACAACACATGCTTTGCAATCAGGCCAAGTAAAATGCTTTTTAAAATATTATTATGTGGTCATATTTCTTTCAGTGTATTTTATGTGTAACATGTGTAATATCAAATGCACCTGAAGAATAAGATTTGTGTATGAAAATCTCTGAGGCAAATATGCAAGAAAATTTTAGAATTACTGTATAAATAAACTCAATTTATTACTATTGTAACTTTCTTTGTTCAACATATAAGCTTTCCACAGAAAGAAGCAGACCTGGAAATATAATTGTGTGAGTATTAACATTTATTCTTTGAAAAATAAACACATTTTTGAAAAGTGCTCATTCATTTAAGTGTGGTAATTTATTTTTGCTTAGCCACTGAATAGTAAAGGTTAGAACTAAATATACAATGTGAAGAAATTTGCATAAAATAATTTACACCAAATGTCAAATATAAAACAGTTGGATTCCCAAGATTTTTCAGTACTCAGTTCCTCTGTATTGCTTTTTAGAAATGGACATAAATTTATTTTACACAATATAGGGTTCCATGTGATGTTATGATTTATGTACACATGGTTTCATGTTTTCATCAGGATAAACACATATTTCTCATGAAACATCATTTCTTTGTGATAAAAACAAAGTACCTTCTTCTAGCTTCAAAAAATGCATAGAATATTATTATCCTTATCACACTACTATGCAATAGCATGCCAGAATTTTATTTTTCATAGCTAATTAAAGCAGCAATTGTTGTCCAACCTGCCCTCCCTCTTCCCATTCTACTCTGACTTCTATGATATCAACATTTTAGATTCTACTTGTCTGTGAGATTTTGTGTCATTTGTCACTCTATACCAGGACTTTGTCAGAACTTTGTCCAGGTATTTTGGAAAACATACTCCAAACACCTCTGACAAAGTAGGTTGGCTTAGTATATATGTTTGCTCATAGCATAGGCACTCTGTTTTTTTCCACTGATTTATGTGTCTTTATTTACACTAATAACAGGCTGTTACAATTATACATTTGTAGTATACTTTAAAATCATTTACTGTATGGAATGATTTATGATTTATGATTCTTTATGATTTATGATTCTTGTTCAAAATTTATATATCCATGAAGAAATTTGTGGTTCCATTTTACATACTCAATTTTTTTCTCATGCTTTGAAGATCCCATAGTGATTGTACTTAATCTGTACTGTAGATCACTTTGGATAGCAAGGCTATTTTAACAGGATCAGTTCTTCCAGTTAGTAAACATGGTAACACTGGATTAACCAACTTTTTGCCACTATGACAATATATCAGAGAAAATCAGCTAATACATAGAAATGTTGAGTTTTTTCATGGCTTCATAAAGTTCAGTGCCTAGTTAGTTGACATCATTGCTTTTATACCATGGAAGGAAGCATAGAGTAGAGCAAAGACATGGGCCTTATTGTAGTCTGAAAACAACGCATGAAGATAGGAGTATCTCACGTCTTAAAAATTCCACCTTTTGCAAGTAATGCCATAGGATGAGGATCAAGCAGTTGTTCTTCATGGAGGCATTTAATATGCAAACCATACAATGCATTTCTACTTTTTAATGTTCTCTTCGGTTTCTTCCTTCAATGTTTCATAGTTCTCATTACAGACACTTCACCTAATCAAATTTTCCTTAGGTTTAATTTTTGTAGCTACTACAAATAGAATTGCTTTCTTGATTTCTATTTCAAATAATTTGCTTTTGGCTTACAGCAACACTAATTTGCGTATGTTGATTTTCTATCATGTCCATTTACACAATTTGTTTATTAGTTCTAATGATTTTTGTTGAAGTATGTGAGTTTAGGTAGTTAGGTAGATAGATTTTGTCCTTGGCAAATATTGTTGACTTTACTTTTTCAGTTCATATACAACGTATTTCCTTGTCTTGCTTGATTGCTCTAGCTGTGACATGCAAAACTATCTCAAATGAAAGCAGTGAAAGTAGACATTCTTATCTTCTTACAAATCTTAGAATGCTTTTTCCTCATTATGTGTATTATTTTGCTGTTGACCTGTTGTCCCTGGGGATAGGATTCATAGGGTCCTGCCTTGGAGTGATGCCACATTAAGGAAAATAATAGCTCCTAGAATCATTTAATCAAGAGTTTATTACACGAAGAGTACAAGGTCTAGTAAGATTTATTACACTCTCTTCTTAATGGGTAGTGAAGTTTAAACAAGCTGTGTATACACAATAGGAAAACAGACTGAACATATGGTTTAAATGACCTCAAAGTATATAAAGATTATCTTGGTTGCAATGTTGAATGAAAGCTCAATTTGCAAAGGTGAGTTAAAAGAGGAATTCCCAGAAAATTCAATCTTACACTGCCTAATGTTGACTTTCACTCTTTGCAGCCCAGACCTGAGTTTCAAGGCAAAGTTTCACCCTTACTTCCTTGTCCTGCCCCCAGTGTATGAAGATATTATCTGTGCTATGGTGGCGAAAGTTGAAGGATAGATGCTGGTGCAGGTTCCTTAATTATCAAAACTGATGTTTCACAAAGTTGCAGTTGAAGTTCATTATTGAAGGTCTCTGATGTTGTTTCAAGTCTAGAACTTGGACATAATTTTTCTACCTTTCCCACCAAGTCTCTCCCGTCTTGTAGCATTTGCTTGGAATTCAGGAGGGCCTGATATGGATTACACCTTTCTGCCTGTTTTCTTCAATTAATCATTTTGTATCATCATGATGAAAGCAGGCGCTGTGATCTCTCAAGATATTTCTTAGATTTTTGTGATGGTACATTCATACATTCAAATGATGTTTCTTGGGATGATAACTCCTAGAGGGTCATATTCTGTCGTCTCACAATCGTTTTTAAATTATTCTCTTGTTTGTGTTCTACTAGTTTGTATTTATTGTTATGATGGATTGTATTGATCAGTTCTCGAGTAAGCTAACAACATTGCATATCAGGATAAATATCTCACTTGGGTATGGTGTATAAATGTTTGTGTAAAATGTTAAACTCAGTTGTTAATATTTAGTTTAAGGTTTATTGCATGTATGTTCACATAAAATGTGCTTTGTTGAACATTCTTTCTTGCAATACTGTTAGTCTGCTTTTGCAGATAATGTCACCAGTAAATGGACAACAAAGGAGGTATCAGAAATACAAAACACAAAACACCAAAAAAACAAAAAAAACAAAATAAAACACATTAAAATTTCTAATGAATTATGTAGAAATGATTTAAAAAATAATGCTGTGCATGGAAATGGAAATTAATGGAAATTATTAGAATTACTTGCATCATGGGTGTTGGTACATTGACAATAGCCATATTCAAACTGGAGTGGTAGAGAAGTAGGGAAACCAATAGCTGCTTAGTGCATGCAGCTGGATGCCACACCAGTGTCAGTTGGATGCTGAAAGCCTAGAAGATCCCTCAATAGATAGAGGTATTCATTCCACATCAGAAGACCAAAAAAATATAGTTTTGCTATTGACAAATGATGAAGGCAGCAGCAATAGATGCACACTTTTAGGAAGAAAGGAAGACATTCAAGTATACAGTAATTTTTCCTCAAAATTCTTTATAACTATGTTTCCCATTTGGAAGGTACTTGCTTTAAAGGTGAATCTTCTCCATTTGTAACACCTCTCTAGAAATGCCTTCACAGATATAACTTGAGGAGTGTTTTAGATGATTCCAAATTTAGTCAGTTTAGTAATTAAAATAATTCACCACCTCAACCAAGTATTTCTATGTTCTTGTTATCATTAGAGATAGAATTCAGTTATTAGACATATTAAAGACTTGGAAGGAAGTTTGTTACAGTGGAAAAGAACACACACAAGGAGTGTGAGCTTCTAAAGAGAATTATGTGGCTAAGATTTCAGATAAAATTTTCAGACAAAATCTGGAAGGAGCAGAGGATTATTCATACTTTGCATAGAGCAAAAGGTACAGAATTCCAGGTGGGGATTCATTGAGACTTTCCTGGAATAGGCTTTACTTCTTCTTTTTATGTATATTTTTCATTGATATTTTGTGCATTTCATATAACAGATCTTAATCAAATTTAGACTCCCTCCCCCATCCACAGCTTCCCCATAGCTCCTCCCACTGATTTCATGGATTCTGTCATATATGTTAAGCCCTATCCAGTCAAGCATTTGTACCCACATGTATGCAAATGTCCCTCAGTGCAAGTTCATCCACTGGAGTCTAGTCAGCCTATCTAGAGTCACTCACTTAAAGATCTCCTTTCCCTGAACCCACAGTAATCATTTGCCAATAGTTCCTTGGCTAACGTTGGGGCCTAGTGTCCACATCTCCCATTCTATGCTAAACTTTTGTCTGATTGAGGTGGCATGGATCTTGTGCTTGTTGTTACCATTGTTGCAAGTGCATCAGCAACCTTTTCAGATTCCTGAAAGTCTGTTTCCTTATGTTCATGCACCAACACTGACTCTTTCCATCCCCTCCTCTGTAATGTTTCCTGAACCATGTGTGGGTGAGACTTAGTATCGGGGTTGCTAAAAGAGAAAAGCAATCAATGGTTCACCCCAGGTGTAAAACCCAATAATCACAAATGACTGGCTGAGCAAACTATCTTTTGAGTTTGAATAGTGACACTTTTATCTAAAAGGTAATCAACAGCTATCTAATTGGACTTAAAACCCTCTCGTGGGAGGGAACTCATGTGTAACATTGTAAATATAGCCAAATACATATGGCTGGAAAGATCATAACTCCCAGCAATAATCCTATCTCTGGCATATCTTTAAACAAATGAAATTTTTAACTGTATGCTAAATATGGATCTTTATACTTACAGGCAAGTATTTCATACACCATTATTCAAAGGAGCTTCTTTTTGCAAAAGATGGAGGATATTACAGAGTACACAATTGGGAACAAATAGAAAATATATGTCTAAGAGATGACCCACCCCAAGTGACACATCTACAGTGGAACCTCTACACCTAAGGCTTATGGAGCATAATGGAACAGGGGAAAGTGAGAATACTAATACATCCCACAACTCTGACCAGCGAAGCTTCTTCATAGAGCAAAGTGTAATGTGCATAGAAGACCACAACTAGCTAAGTTTTAGAGAATAAAAGACTGTAGAGTCTGTGCCCCTGGATCAAAGTTCTATACTAAAATTCTTATTCATTCTTATTTGTTCTTTTGAGACCTCTCTTTCCAGATCTATTGCCCAACTTTAATTGGGTCATTTATTTTCTTGACTCCTTTATAAAAGTTCTTTGTATAATGTTAATATTAATCCTATGTAAGACATATAGTTGTAGAAGATTTCTTCTATTCTCTGGGTTTCCTCTTCACTTCCTCAGTTGTTTCTTTGGCTGTGCACAAGCTTTTTAATTTAATGAGTTCCCACTTGTTTATTTTTTACTGTAATTCATGTGCAACTAATGTCAAATTTAGAAAGTCATTTCGTGCACCTATATCATAGGGTACTGCTAAAATTTTTCTCCTAAAAATTTTAGAGTTTCAGGTTTCATATTCAGGTTTTTGACCAACTTGAAAGTCACTTTCATATGCAGTGGCATATAAAGGTCTAATTTCATTCTTCTACAAATGAACATCCATTTTTTTGTCAGCACCATTTGTTGAAGATTCAGTCTGACCTCACAAGTGTGTTCTTGGCACCTTTGTAGAATATCTTATGTTTGAAATTACCTGCACTCAAGTTTGGGTATTCTATTATGTTCCTTTCATCTACATGTCTGTTTGTGTGCCAATAGTATGCTGTTTTATGACTATAAGTCTAGAATATAGTTAGAGATGTAATATGGCAATCCCTAGGATATCTATCTTTGCTCAAGGAAGCTTTGGCTAATTGGGGTTGTTTGTGAGGCCATATGAATTTTAGGATGGCAGTTCTGAATCTGTGAAGAATATCATGGGGATTTTGACTGGAATTGAATTGAATCTATAGGTTACTGTTGGTTGGATGGCTATTTTCACAATATTAATTCTACCAGTCCATGAGTATGAGAAGTATTTTCATCTCCTTCTGTCTTCTTTAATCAATTTCTTCAAATATTTAAATTTTTCATTGCAGATATCTTTAATGTCTTTGGTTTAGTTTACTTTTGGATATTTTAGGCTTTTGTGAATGGAAGGGTTGCCACGAACTATTTCTCTGATTGCTTGTTATTGGTATATAAAAAGGCTACTGCTTTTTAAAACTTTTTAACGTGTTACTCTTCTGAAAGTGTTGATCATTTCTAGAAATTTTCTGGTGGAATTTTTTGGAATCTCTTTTGTACAATATCATATCATCTGAAAATAAGGATAACATGACCTCTGAATTCCAATTAGTACTTCCACAGTTTACTTCTCTTGGCTTATGTGTCTAGCAAGAGTTTCAAGCACTATGTTGAAAAGGAGTGGAGACAATGCACAGCTTTGTCTCTTTCCTGATTTTAATGGGAATGCTTTCAGTTTTTCTACATTTAGAATGATGTTGGCTATGGGTCTGTTGTATATAGCTTTAATTTTGTTGCAGTATGTACTGTTTCCTCCCCTACAATTCCCTATAGGACTTTTAAAATATATACATGTTGAATTTTGTCAAAGGCCTTTTCGTTATATATTGAGGTGACCGTGTGATTTTTTTCTTCATATATGGAGGTGACCATGTGATTTTTTTTGTCTTTAAGTCCATTTATGTGATTTATTACATTATTAACTCATATATATTCAACCATTACTGCATCTCATGAATAAAGCCTACTTGATCATGGTGGATGAGTTTTGATATGTGTCTGCATGCGGTTTGCAAGTATTTTGTTGAAAAATTTTACATCTTTGTTCATTAAGGATATGGGCTAATTTTTTTCAGTTTTTTTCTATGTGTTTTTACTTGGTTTGGGCATTAGGTTAATACTGTCTTCATTTATGGGATTTAGGAGGTCTCTGTCTGTTTCTGTCTTTTTGAATGACTTAAGCAGTGTTTGTTGCAGAGCTTCTTTGAATGTCTGGTAGAATTCTGCTGTGAATCCATCTGGGCCTGGGCTTTATTTAGTTGGTAGGTTTTGTACTACAGTTTCAATTTCCTTATTTGTTATGGGTATGTCTAAACTGTTGATCTCTTCTTGAATTATCTTTGCTTGTTTCCATGAATTTAGAAATTCATTCATTTCTTCTAGGTTTTCAAATTTAATAGAGTATAGGTTTTTAAAGTATTCCCTTCTAATATTCTGGAACTTTTTGTTTGCAGTTGTGATGTTTCTCATTTCATCTCTGATTCTGTTTATTTGTATTTGTTTTTTCTTTCTTTTGGAAAAGTGGGCTAAGGGTTGGTCTATCATGTTTCTCTTTTATAAGAACCATCTCATAGATTCTTTGGTTCTTTGTAGTGTTTTTTCTTTTGTTTCTATTTCATTAATTTTTGCTCAGATTGTTGTTATTTCTTCTCATCTGCTTGGTTTCATTTACATTTCTTTTTGCCTTTCCAGAGTCTTGACATGTAATGTTAAGTCATTTATTTGTGTACTTTCTTATTTTTAATATAGCAAACTAGATATAAACTTTCTTCTTAGGACTACTTTTAAAGTGTCTCAGAGAGATTGTTGTGCTGTTTCATCATTTCTTTTAGTTCCAGATATATTTTACTTCCTTCTTAATCTCTCCTTTGACCCATACATTATTAAGAAGTGTATTGTTTGATGTCTATGAGTTTTTTTTACTAGAGCTCCCTTTCTATTGATTTTAAACATTATTGCATTGTTGTCTGATACAATGCATGAAATTATTTCAATTTTCTTTGGTTTTGTGCCCTAGTATATGGTTAATTTTAGAGAAATTTGCAACTGCTGCTGAAGAGAAAATGTATTCTTTGATACTTGGATGGAGTATTCAGGTGTTTATTTCATTCATTTGATGTATGCTATAATTTAATTCAGATGTGTTTGTGATTTTTTTTTTGGAGAGTGGGTCTGTCTATTGGAGATAATGGGGTATTAAAGTCACCTAGTATTATTGAGCTGGGGTTAATCTGTGTCATAAAGTCCTACAGCATTCTTTTTATGAAATTTGGTGTACCAGAGTTGGGTGCATATATGTTCATAGTATTAGTTTTCTTGGTCAGTTATTCCTTTGATCAAAATGAAGTGACCTTCTTTAACTCTTCTGAATAGTTTTAATTTGAAGTATGTTTGGTGGGTATTAGAATCGCAACACCTGATTTTTTTCTTAGTATGATTTGCTTAGAATTTTTACCACCCTTTCACCCTAAGGTAATTCCTGTACTTGCAGGTAGCATGAGTACCTTGCAGACAACATAAAGACGGACGTTTTCTTATTTAATTAAAATAGACCATGCCTTTTGATTGGGGAGTTGATATTTAAAGCTGTTATTGAAATACACTTATTGGTTAATGTTTTTTAAATTTCTATTTGTGTTCTTGGTCCTATATTTTTCTTTCCATAATTATACCTTAACATTTTTGTTCCTGTGGCCTCTTGGAGCTAGCCATTCCTTTCTTCAGTCCTTTGTATTGTTTCACATATTTTCTGTAGGCCTGGTTTGGTGAACATGAATTCTTTCAGTCTATCATGTCATATATTTTTTTTCTTTTCCCTTTTAATAATGATAGGTAGTTTTACTAGGTAAAGTATTCTGGGTTGTCACCCGTGGTCATTTAGAACTGGGAATACTCTGGTCCAGGCTCTGCAGGTTTTCATAGATTACATTGAAATGTCAGCTGTAATTCTGATGAGTTTTTCTTTATATGTTATTTTTTTGTTTTGTTTTTCTTCTGCAGCTTTCAGTATTCTTTTTTGTCCTATACATTTAGTGGTTTTACTATTATATACCACATGGATTTCCTGTTCTGGTCCTATCTATTTGGTGTTCAGTGTGCTTCTTATATCTGTATGGATATGTCATTCCTTAATTTAGGAAAGTTTTCTTCTATAATACTGTTGAAGATCTGGTCAAAGCCATTTACCTGAGATTCTTCTCCTTCCTCTATACCAGTGATGCACAGATTTAGTCTTTTCTGTCCCACATTTCCTTCATGTTCCATTTCACGTGTGTGTGTGTATGTGTGTGTGTGTGTGTGTGTGTGTGTGTGTGTGTGTGTGTCACTGAGACCATTAAGTTGTGCTCATGTGCACCTGTGTTGTTTAGAGCTATCCATTTGGGATTACTTAACTTCTCTCTGGGAGCTAGTCCCTGAAGAGAAATGATTGTTCCTCACTAAACATCCATTAGTTGACTATAGCTCTTCATTCTGAGGTGGGGCGTGTGGAACTCCCCCCTGTCCACCTTGACATGTCTGCTGATTTTCTAATTAAGCAGATCTGAATAGATTATCATATTGTGGAGCTTTCATTGGCATGGCTTCCCTATCATATCTAGCTAAGGTTTTAAGCACTATGTTGAAACAAAGTGGGGATTACCTTGTTTCATTCCTAATTTTTTTGATAGGGTCTCTCTAGTCACAGCCCACCTGGAAGTCATGATATAAACCAGGATTGACTCGATCTCACAGAGATCCACCTACCTCTGCCTCCTGAGGGCTGGAATTAAAGGCCCAAACCACCATGCTCTGCATCCTAATTTTACTTGGAATACCTAAGAGTTTTTCTCTATTTAGAATGATGTTGACTGTGGGTTCACTGTATACAGCCAGAATCATATTGGCATATGTTTCCTTCAGTCTAATTTTCTCTAGGATTTTTAACATAAAGATATGCTGGATTATTTCAAAGTTCTTTTCTGAATCTCTTGAGGAAATCATTTGATTTTAAACTATAAATCCATTTATATGACTTATTGGCTTGTAGATATTGAATCAACCTTGCATCTCAAGACTAAAACCATCTTAACCTTAGTGTATGATTACTTTGATGTGTCTAAATTTTATAGAGTATTTTGCATGTATGTTCATTAGGGAGATTGCTGTATAGTTTTCTCTATTCTGTTGTGTCTTTATCTGATTTAGGTATTAGAGTGATACTGGCTTTATAGAAAGATCTTGGAGTTTCCCATTCTCTATTTTTCAACAATATAAGCAATATTGTTTATAGATCTTTGACCATATGATAAAATTCTGCTGTGAATACTTCCAGATGTTTTGTCTCCTTATTTGTTATGGTTCTGTTTAAGTTGTTGATCTCTTCTTGGTTTAACTCTGTTAGTTCGACCCAATCTAGAAATTCATCTATTTCTTTTAGATATTCTTATTTTGCAGTGTATAGGTTTTAGAGCAATTCCATATAAAGTTCTGGATTACTGTGGTGTCCATTGTAATGTTTCCCTTTTCATTTCTGTTTTTGTGGATTGGGGTTTGCTCTATTTTCTTTCTTAGTTGGGCTAAGGGCCTATCTTATCTTTTCGAAGAGCAAACTCCTGTATTTATTATTTGTATTGATTATTGTTTGTGTTTTATTGATTTCTACTCTCATTTTTTTAATTCTTCTCATCTGCTGACTTTGGAATTGATTTCTTCTTGTTTTCCAAGATTCTTGATTGTGTTGTCCAGTAATTTCTGTGTACTCATTCTGATTTTTTAAATGTAGGCTCTTACAGCAATAAACTTCCCTCTTACGAATCCTTTTAATGTGTACCAGAGCTTTTGTTATGTCATGTTTTCATTTTCATTTAGTTTCAGGGATATGTTTATTTCTTTCTTGATTTCTTCCTTGAACCAGTCATCATTCAGGAGTGTGTTGTTTATGTCCTATGAGATTGTATGGTTACTAGAACTTCTTTTGCTGTTGAGTTTAAGCTTTACTGCATTTTTGTCTGATAGAACATGTGGAATAACTTCTGTGTTTATCGAAGATTGTTTTGTGACTCATTTCATGGTCTATTTTATAGATAATTTGATGCACTGCTGAGTAGAATGTGTATTCTTTGTTGATTTGGTAGAATATCTTGTAGATGTCTGTCATTTCTGTTTAATGTATGATATCATTTAATTCAAATGTTTCCCTATACTTTGTCCACATGAGCTGTTTAGTGGAGAAAGTCGAACATTGAAGTCACCTAATATTATTGAGTTGGGGTTAATATGTGTCTTGAAGTCCAGTGGTACTGTTTGTGTGAAATTAGGTACACCGAATTTCTGTCTAAAAGTGTTTATCACTGTAATGTTTTTATTGTTCTGTTAATGAGAACAAAGAGAACTTCTTTATCACTTATGATCTATTTTAGTTGGAAATATATTTCATCTGCTATTAGGATAGCAACACCTCCACATATCTCCATGTCATTTGCTGGGAATATTTTTTTCCACCTATTCTTTCTAAGTTGGTGGCTGTCTTTCAATGTGTGATAAGTTTCCTATAGATGGCAAAATAATGGATTTTGTTTGATAGCTGTTCAAATAGCTTTTGTCTTTTGATTGAAGATTTGACAACATTGATTTTTAAATTACTGAAAATGTTCTATTGGTTACTGTCATTTTATTTTCTGTGTATATTCTTCATCATATTTTGTATTCCATAATTATTGTTTCAGTTTTTTATTTTCATAGCCTTTTGGGTTTTATTATTCCTACCTTCAATCCAATGTATTGTTTTCAGTATTTTCTGTATAGTTGGTTTTTTGGGCATGATTCTTTTTTTCAACATGTTTGTATCATGGAAGATTTTTCCTTCTCCTCAACTATAATAAACAGTTTTCCTAGACAAAGAAGTCTGGGTTGGCATCTGTAATCCGGAGTTTATGTTTATTCATATCATCTTTGAGGTGTCTAAGTTGTTTGTTTCCATATTCTTTAAAGTCTTTGAAATTTTTGATGATATTTATGATTATTTTATTAAGTTATATGTCCTAGGGTTACTTTGGGTAGTTCTTACTGTAGAACACTTCCATACAGCTGGTGGGATTTGGTTGGACAATACCATCATTTTTCATTTTATTTGGTTGTTTTGTTTTATTTTGCATTGGCTGGGCATATGGACATTTTAAACTTTTTGTCTTGAACTCTAGTCTGCTTTTATTGAGTAAAATTTTTCTGTTTCTATTGTACTGATAATTCAGTTGATTTCTGATCAGGTATTGAAAAATATTTGCTCTGTGCTTCAGGTTTCCACAATTGATTGCATTAGAATAACAGGGTGCTTGTAGCCTGATCTGGTGTGCCAGTTGAGCAATAACAACAAAAATTGTGAGTGTAGACATTGGGAAGGAGTGGGTGCATTCCAGCTCTCTTACCGGAATATGAGAGCTGCAAAGATACTAGTCCCAGACAGGAGTGGGAAAGTTTCAACTAGTTCACAAGGGTATGTCAACTGCCTTGGGGAGGGAAGATGTCAGAGGAACCTTCAATATATTTTCATGTTTATGTTTGTAAACATATGTATGCATGTGTCTATTTGTAATACATACATATATGTGGGTATAGTGATTATATCTATCAAATTAACAAATGCTTTACCTCACAAAGTTATAATTTTTGCACTGAGAACACATGCTGATTCTGCAATTTTTAGGTATCCTACGTGTGGGCGTGTGGGCATTAAATGTAGTCACAATGCTATACAGTACGCATTTTATACATTTCAAACTTCTTTCTCCATTGAGAAATATATCCCCATATCCATCACTCCCCTAAACATCCTAGAGTCTGCTGTCATTATGTTCTTATCAGGTATGAGATTAAATTCTGTGCATATCTCTACTATCATATTTAGTGTAGAAATCATTAAAATTCTGTTTGCTATATGAGAATGTTTAAAATATATTTATTTGCTTAACTTTTCATCACTTATTCAATAATCTTTATATGGCTATAGGCGAAAGGCAATGCCACATGTATGTCTTCTATCATGTTGTTCTCCTAAGTTCTACTATTTATAGTTTCTCTGAAATCTTGGAATATATTTAGAAGAATCATAATTGTAGTCTCATAAGACATTACAAATATAATAAAGAGAGTTCAATATACTCTTCACTCAATTTGCTCCAGAGGTTACATTCTTTGATGGGGAGGTCTCCATTTTTCTCTGGTATCAATTATAGCCTTAGGCTTGTTTCTTGAGTTCTCAAAAGAGAAAAATCAGATGGGATACAGTATTAGATCAAGCATTTAAGAGTTTAATTAGAGCAAGTAATAGTATCCTCTTTAGAAAAAGAACAGGCTAAGCCAAGCATCATTTGCCATGTTTGGCAGGCATGGCTATTATAATTATCTTTTTTGTCCTTCTCTTGTGACTTCCTAAGGGTGGACACTTATATGAAAAGGCAAACTTTTCCCAGAATTCTGTTCTTCTGAGAATTAAGTCTATTATAAGTAGATGTATAAGATGAAAGCCTACGTATCATAACAGCTTAAATACCCCTAAATATGAAAAGTTTAGTGGAGCAAAGTAAACAACACTAAAGTTTACTAGAGGAAAGTGTAACAGCACTCTCTGCATATTATACTGGAGAGGGAGTCTTGAAGTTCCTGGAATTTGCCCTAGCTTGTATGAACCACTATTATCTGTCATACCTTATTTCTGCTTGTGGGGCTCAGAGCTGGGTCATCTGGTGTCTACCATTATCTTTACATGCTGTTTCAAGACCTTAAGCAGGCCTAGGCTTTGTTCTTTATGCCCTATGTTTTGTTGTCTGATGGTTAGTCCCTTCTGGCTAATCTGCTATACAATAATTCCACAGAGTTAGTTTACCTCTATTAGGATATTAATATTGTTTAAAAATGTGGATATTTCTATGTGCTTTAATACCCTATTTATAAATCACTGTGTCATGATTACAAATATGCAGCATTCCATATTGAAAAGTAATTTTAAAATATTTTTTAGTTTTGTTTTTGCTTCTTCAGAGCAATATAGGTGGGCTAATTTTGACTTTTACTTTACTGTCAGAAACAAATATCTGAAGTCCTAAAATTAGCGTTATGTTTGTTTTTCTCTTTTGGGATCTGAATTTTTCTGATTCAAAGGTCATGTATATTGTGTAAAAGGTTAAGACATGGATTTCAAATTTTTCTTTTTCCTCCATATAGTACTGGGTGTATAGTTGGATTAGGTGCTAATGAAGTAAATATTTATTTAAATCTAACCTTCTTTTTAAAATCTTAAAAACAATGTCATTACAGTGATTTTTTGGAACCCACACCACCATTTCTAGTTTACCAACATGTCAACAGTAACTTAATTAATTATGTTTGTACATTTAAGTTAATTGAATTTTGATGAATTTGTTTTCTGATTATTATTAGATCCCTGTGTATACATACACATCTCAATGTCAAATCTTTACAAATTAAAGAAATTAAGTTATATTTGGGACTAAACTTATGCTCTACTGTGCAAGGTATTGCATTTTAAGTGAGATACTGTGGGCATTTAGTAGATAGTGAATAGATATTAGTGGTTACTTGGCAGATAAATACTGCTTAATAAAAAATATTTACTGAAGGAGAAATGGATAAAATAGAGGTACGTAAGTGGAAGGAGAGAGGGAAAGTTATGTAAGGAACTTTGGGGATAAAGGGAAAGAAGGAGTTCAAAAGAGGTGGGACTATAGGAAAGTGGTATTATTGAGAGAGAAATCAGGAAAATGGAGACACTTTAAATGGAGAAGCCATGGTGAAATGGTGAGGGGAGAGAGAGAGAGAGAGAGAGAGAGAGAGAGAGAGAGAGAGAGAGGAGATAAATAATTCTTAGCTAGCTAGTGTAAAAAGCCAGAGGGAACTATATTAGTCCAACAACCTACAGACAAATGATACATACAATATCTCTACATGAGTTCATGTGTATAGCTAAAGGCTATATAACAAGAAACAGTGCCATACAGGAGAAATATTCTTTTGAATTGCTGGCAAGAGTGGTCCATGACACACCCAAAGTTACAAAGGTTATTGCCACAGCCCTTGATTACCTCCCAAAACTTGAAGGTAAGACCCTATTGCTGAAGACAGAACACTTTTCAGACAAAGAATTTCAAGCAATGGAACTGGAACTGACCTGGAAGCCACTTCCCCTGAAGGCTAGCTTTCACAGCCTTGCAGAGCACTATGCAAGGTGGTAAGGTGCGAACTATCAATTGGTGTTTCAACCCCAGCTTCAAGACCAAATAACCAATATCAATGATAAGCACAGCATAGGACATTGGTGCAGTAGTGACATTTTTGTCTTGGGGCAATCAACAGGTATCTAATTGGGCTAAAAGGCCACTCAATGTGAGGAAACACATGTCATATTGTAAACTTAGCCAAATACACATGACTGGAGAGATCATAGATCTTAGAGAAAACCCGAGTGTAACATCCCTATACTATTGTAATCTCTTACTATGTGCAAAATATGTATCCTTATATTTATAGACAAATATCCCACTCATCAGTCATCAATGGAGCTTCTTTTGCACCAGACATGGATTCATTACAAAGAGTACCACAACTGGTCACCCACAGACATTGTCTATGAATTGCCCATGCCTAAGTGTCACATCTACAATGCAATCTCTACATCTAAGGCATATGAAACTTAGAACGGAGTATAAAGAGGACACAAATGAATATCTCAGTTCTTATTAATTAAACTCCCTCATACAATAGAGGACCAGGAACACAAAATGTCACAAATGGCCAAAGTGTAGAGACTAAGAGTCTGCAGAATGCTGGTCCTTAGACAGGACTCCTATATTGAACTTCACCCACCCAGGGCTCAGGGATCATGGCAGAAGAGGGGGCGGAAAGATGGGAAGACCTAGGGAGGAGGTGCATGCCCATATGGAAATAGAGTCCTACAAGCTCCTGGGAACTTGCTGACATGAATCTACAGCAATGATGTCAGCATGCACAAGACCCAAGCAAACTCAAGCAGACAAAACACAGCATAGAACTTCGGAAATGAACAGAAGACCCCAATTTTAGCTGAAGAACTATCGGCAACTGATTACTGCTGGGTGAGGAAGAGCTAATCTTTTTAAAGTGAGAGACTCTTGATAGACTGACAAGCCCTTACTAGATGAACTTGCACTGAGGATCATCAGGGGACACTAATTTGATAAAATAGGCCTTAACACAAATGACAGAATGTATGAGTTTTGGTGGGGGTGTCAGGCTATGGGAGAGTGCCAATGGTAAACAAGGTATAAAGATGATTAAAATTGACTGAGATATTTTCTATGAAGCAAACAAAAATTCAAATAAAAATTTTAAAAAGGACATAAATACTTTAAGAAACCACTTTCTTACGTCTGGAGAGATGGCCCAGAGTTTAGGAGTACTGGCTACTCTTACAGAGGATGCTGGCTCAATTCCCACCACCCACATGACAGCTAAAAACATTCAAACTCTAGTTCCAGGGGCTCTGACACCCTCTTCTGACCTCCATGGACATCGCATGGCATGAGTGCATTTATATCCATGCAGGCAATACAGTAATACAGACAAAATAAAAATAAACAATTTTAAAAACTGATTTCTTAATCCAATCAGTTAATATTATATCATTTTACTGAGGAGCTGAAACCATTAATTTTGAACATTATTATCGATCAATGTTTATTAATTTCTATTTTGTTGGTATTGTAATGTTGTTTTCTTATACCTCTTTTGGTTAATTGTTTTGAAATTATTTATTTATTCTTTGTGCCTTTTTGAGAGTCTTTATTCTTTCTTTTATCAAAAAAATGAAAGGAAGAAAGAAAGAAAGAAAGAAAGAAAGAAAGAAAAAGAAAGAAAAGAAAAGAAAAATGGTTTCTAAATGTACACATGAGCTAAAGTATGGGAAGTAATAGTTCAAGTGGAAAATGTAATCAACTAACATGAGGTTAGTCTGGGAGACCATGGAGTTAGAATTTCAGAGCTGTAAAATTATAGTAGGATTAAAAATTCCCCTACAGCCTTTGAAACTCCAATTTCCCTTTTAGTTCAGACCCACCACTGTGCCCTGATCCCTGCACTCAAACCAGCTCAATTTTTTTTAGTCTAGTTTTTAGATCCTTCACAGGCTGTCCTCATCTCCACCCTGCCTTTGGAATCCTGAGGCTGGCCTTCTACCCTGGCTATCCTAATTCCCCTTTGCCTTGGATTCTTGAAAACAGCATTCTTCCCTAGTAAGTCTGTGATTCCACCCACAGAACTTTGATTCCCCTACAGACTAAGTAACTTCCATTTCCCAGACCTCACACT
>NW_008339433.1:7250580-7298217 GCF_000622305.1 Nannospalax galili | reverse complement strand
AAGCTTTCTATACCCCATAAGAATAAAACAAGGCACATCAAGTATACCAACAGAAGCAGATCTAAACTCAACAAAGGAAGGCTTGAGTCTCACAGAAGAATCAGATTAATCCCAGCTCATTAATAGTAGGGGAATTCAATACCCCATTTTCTCCATTAGATAGGTTAACAGGACAGAGAATTAACAGAGAGACATCTGAATTAAACAATACCATATATCAAATGGGCCTAACAGAGATCTACCAAATATTCCACCCAAGCACCAAAGAATATACTTTCTATTCAGAGCCCCATGGATCCTTCTCCAAAATCGAGCATGTACTAGGGCACAAAACAAACCTCAAAAAATACAAAAAGGTTTTTTTTTTTTATAATTGTTGCATGAAATAATTCCATGCATTCTACCAGACTGCAATGCAATAAAGCTTAAAATCAACACCAAAAGAATCCCCAGTAACCACATGAACACATGGAGATTAAACAACACACTTCTGAATGATGAATGGGTCACAGGAGAAATTAAGAAAGAAAGAAAAATATTCATGGAACTAAACGAAAAGGACAATACAACACAAGAAACCTTCTGGGACACATTGAAAGCAGTCCTTAGAGGGAAGTTTATAGCTCTAAGTGCCTACATTAAAAAATCGGAAAGTACACAAACAAATGACTTAACATTGCAACTCAACACACTTGAAAAGTAACAACAAATGAAACCCAAACCCAGCAGATAAGAATAACACAAATCAGAGCAGAAATTAATGAAATAGAAACAAAGAAAACAATGCAAAGAATAAATGCATCTAAGAACTGGTTCTTTGAGAAGATAAACAATATTGAGAGACTGCTAGCCTAGAAAGAAAGTGAACCTCCAAATCAACAGAAACAGAAATGAAAGGGGAAACAGCATAAGAAACACAAAGAGATCCAGACTATTGTAAGGGAATACTTTAAAAACCTATATACTACTAAATTTGAAAACCTAGAAGAAATAGATATATACCTAAAAGTTTGGGAACAACCAAAGCTAAACCAAGAAGAGATTAACAGCTTAAACAGACCCATAACACATAAGGATATTGAAACAGTAATACAAAACCTCCCGACTATAGAAAGCCCAGGACCAGATGGATTTACAGCAGAATTCTACAAGACATTTAAAGAGGATCTTTATCCAATACTACTTAATTTAGTCAAAAACATAGAAATGGAGGGGGAACTTCCAAGTTCCTTCTGTGAAGCCAGCATCACTCTAATACCAAAGCCAGGTAAAGATACAACCAAAAAAGAGAACTATAGACCCATATCCTTAATGAACATACATGCAAAAATACTCAACAAAATACTTGCAAACCACATACAAACACACATCAAAAAGATCATCCACCATGATCAAGTTGGCTTTATTCCAGAGATGCAGGGATGGTTCAATATAAATAAGTCAATAAACGTCATAAATCATGTAATTGGGCTCAAAGACAAGAACCACATGTTCATCTCAATAGATGCAGAGAAGGCCTTTGATAAAATTCAACATGCATTTTTGTTCAAAGTCCTAGAGGGAATTGGATTGGAGGGAACATATCTAAACATAATTAAAGCCATATATCGAACCCACAGCCAACATCATTGTAAATGGGGAAAAACTGGAAGCATTCCCATTGAAATCAGGAACCAGATAAGTCTGCCCACTATCTCTGTTCCTCTTTAACATAGTGCTAGAAACTCTTGCAAGAGCAATAAGACAATGGAAAGAAATTAAACGAGTAATAATTGAAAAAGACGAGATCAAATTATCCCTTTTTGCACATGATATTATATCTAAGAGATGCCAAAAATTCCACCAGAAAACTCTTAGAAATTAACACGTTCAGTAAAGTGGCAGGTTACAAAATTAATCTACAGAAGTCTATATAACCTTTCTATATACCAATAACAAGCAATCAAAGAAAGAGTACATGGAAACTTTCCCTTTCACAATAGCTGCAAAAAAAAAATCTCAGAATAAACCTGACCAAAGACATTAAAGACCTCTACAATGTAAATTTTAAATCCTTAAAGGAAGAGATTGAGGAAGGCATCAGAAGATGGAAGGACCTCCAATGCTCATGGATTGGAAGAATTAATATTGTGAAAATGACCATCCTACCAAGAGCCATTTGTAGATTCAATGCAATGCCAATCAAAATCCCCATGACATTTTTCATAGAATTGGAAAAAAATCATCCTAAGATTCATATGGAAGCACAAAAGACATCAGATGACCAAAGCAACTACTAAGAGCAATGCTGAGGGGGATTACTACACCACATATTAAACTGTAATAGAGAGCTATTGTAATAAAAACAACATGGTACTGGCACAAAAATAGACCCATAGATCAATGGAACAAAATTGAAGGCCCAAATATGAGTACATTCAATTTCAGCTACCTGATATTTGACAAACTGGCCAAGAATATTCACTGGAGGAAAGACAGCACATTCAGAAAATGGTGCTGCCAAAACTGGATCTCCAACTGTAGAAGAATGAACAGCCATACTTTGAGGCCTATATTAATTTGGTCCGAGTAACATAAAAGAGTTTTTACTCCTTGCTCTCCTAGGTCGACTAAATTCCAGGGGACTATGAGCATCTCTCAAAATATCCTGTAACTGTGGTAAGTTACCTGTCTTCTTGATCAAGGAATCCATGGAGATCCCACCAGATAGACATGAAACAGTTTCAAGTCTACAAAGAGAAGGGTCAACACAGAAGAGACATTTCCTCCATGCTTTCAAGTGAAACCAGTCATGGTTGAGTAGGACCTTTGACTTATTGTCACATAGATGGAACTGGTAAAGAATGGAGCCAGGGCCTCCTCCCAAGCCCATGTTCCCCTTGAGGAACAGATACTTAAAAGACATTAACAGTAAAAATATGTTGGTTTATCTGGGCCAATTGTAAGGTTGTAAACATCCAAAAGAAGAGTATAACCAAAGATTCATGGGGTCAATATAATTTTTTAAGAGTCTATATGTATAGCAGAAACCTACATAACAAGAAACATCGCTGGACAGGAGATACCTTCCTTTGAGTTATTGGTCAGGATGGCCCAAAATACTCCCAGATAATAACCCAGCATAGAACTGGGAAAATGAAGAGCAGATCCCAATCTTATCTAAGAGAATATTGACAAATGATTGCTGCTAGATGAGGAACAGCTGATCTTCTTAACGCAAGGATCTCTAGATAGACTGACTAGATTCAGCAGACGGACAAGCACTGGGGAACGTTTGGGGTAGCCAACAACACAGTGTACAGTAACAGGGATGACAGCCTATATGGGCTCCACTGTGTGTGTGTGGAGAGGCTATGGGAGGGTGCAATTGGGAAGTGGGTATATAGATGAATAAGATTATGTGGGATGTTCTGTATGATATAAACACAAAAAATCTACAAATTTTAAAACATATTTGAGGAGGAAGCATAAAAATTTACTTCACATTAAATAGTAGAGATGATAAACATTACCAGTGAAATCTACCTGATATCTTTTTATCCATACCAAGGTACTAAAGAGCTGAGTGTAACCAACTATGACTAGTAATAATCAGATGCATAGAGATTAAAGACACATGTGCAAACATCTAAGCATTAGTAGCATTAAAAATGTAAGAAACAGCATATTTTATAATGAAATGGATGTCTTCTTTAAAGGGTAAAAACACATTCAATTTTATGTCTTACAGGGTTTATACTGAGTTCAATATTGTGTAACTGTATTAATTCAACTGTGAACCTAAAAATTTACAGCCACTTTTGAAAGAGATGTATCCTTGCTCTGGAATATGTTACTGAAGATGTTAAAGCTGTAATGAAATTCTTCTTCTAATCATGTGGTTATTAAATTTAAAAAAATTAATTAAAAAATAATTCTCCAAAGCATAAAAATTCACTCCTTATTAATTAGTAGATGTGAAAAAACATTACCATTGAAATCTACCTGATGATTTTATATCCATGCTCAGGTGCCAAGGATCTCAGAAAGTAACCAACTGTGACTAGTAATAATCAGTTGAATAAGGATTAGAAACACATGTGCAAATATCTAAGTGCTAATTGCATCAAAATGCATTTTTCTGTATGAAACTGTGTATTTTAATAATGAAATGGTGATCTTTTTTAAAGGTTAAAACCTAGTTCAGTTTTCTGTCTTATAGGGTTTACACTGAGTACAATATTGTATTACTGTATTAATTCAAATGTAAACCTAAAACTTTACAGCCAATTTTGAAAGACATGTATCTTAGCTCTGGAAATTGTTATTTAATATTTCAAGGCTGTTGTAATGAAAAGCTTCTAATTATATGGTTATTAAATAATTAAAAAATGGTGCTGGCAAAAGTGGATCTCCACTTGTAAAGGAGTGAAATTGAGCCCTTATCTTTTACCATGCACAATAGTCATCTCTGAATGGATCAGAGACCTCAACGTAAAGCCTGAAACTCTGAAACTGCTAGAAGAAAATATAGATGTTGGAAAAGATTTTCTAAATTGGACATCAGCAGCTCAGGCTTTAAGGTCAGCAATCAGTACTTGCAACCTCATTAAGCTAAAAACCTATGCAGAGAAAAAATAAACAACCAAGTGAAGAGGAAGCCCACTGAGAGGGAGAAAATCTTCATATGTCACACAGCTGACAGACGATTGATATCCAGAACACCCAAAGAGCCCGGTGGATGAAGTTGCACTGAGAGACTCCTCAGGACACATACTTTACATAATATGCCTTGAAATAAATGATGGAATGTATGAAATGCAGTGTGGGCGGGATTATGCTAGGGTGTGAAAGGGGAACGGGAAAGAGGATATAAAGATGATTTTATGTATGAAATACACAAAAATTCAATAAATGTAAAAATTTTTAAAAAAGAAACAAGAAAATAAATGATGCAATAAAAAGATGGGCTATGGATCTTAACAGAGATTTCTCAAAGAAACAAAAATGGTTAAGAAACATCTTTAAAACGCTCAAAATTCTTAGTAATTAGAGGAATGCATATAAAAGCCACTTTAAGATTCCATGTTACCCCTGTCAGGCTGGCTAAGATCAAGACAACAATGACACCAAGTGCTGGCAATGATGTGGAAAAGGGGGTACGCTCATTCATTACTGCTGGGAATGAAACTCATACAGTTGCTATAGAAAGCAATGTGGAGAACTCTGACAAAACTATTATTTTCTCCCATGTCGTGGGTTGTCTCTTCACTTCCTTGGTTGTTTCTTTTGATGTACAGAAGCTTTTAAGCTTAATGAGGTCCCGTTTGTTGATTCTTGACCTTGATTCCTGAGCAATTGATGTCTGGTTTAGAAAATCCTTTTCTATACCTATATCTTGTAGGTTATTGCCAATGTTTTCTTCTAACAGTTTCAGAGTTCCAGGTTTCACATTGAGGTCTTTGATCGATTTGGAGTTGACTTTTGTGCAAGGTGGAAGACAGGGGTTTTACTTTCACTCTTCTACAGGTGGAGATCCAATTTTGCCAGCATCATTTGCTGAATATGCTGTCTTTCCTCCAGTGAATGTTCTTGGCCCCTTTGCCAAATATCAGGTGACTGAAATTGCAATTACTCACATTTGGGTCTTCAATTTTGTTCCATTGATCTATGGGCCTATTAGTGCCAGATAGGAGAAACCGTCCTTCGAGTTGTTGGCCCAGGTGTTCCAAGGCACTCCCCAAATTACTCAGGCTATTGCCACAGCCCTTGATGGGCTCCCAGAACTTGAAGGTAAGACCCTACTGACAAAGACAGAACAACTTTGGACACAGGATTTGGAGCAATACAACTGCAACTGACCTGCAATCGCTTCCCATGAAGGCTAGCTCTCAAAACTATGTAAGCACTACGAAGGTGCCAAGAGAATTCATCAATGGATGATCGAACAGGAGCTTCAAGACCAAATAATCATAACAATTGCCAGCACAGCATTTGACATTGGTGCAGTAGTGGCCCTTTTATCTTGAGGTCAATCAACAGGTACCTAATTGGACTATAAGCTCACACAGTGGGATGAAACTCAAGTGTGGTACTGCAAACATAACCAAATACACATCACTGGAGTGTTTATAGATCCTGGACAAAACTCCAATACTGTCAAATCCCTAGACTAATATGATTTATTACTATGTGAAAAATATGTATCCTTGTATTTACAGACAAATATCTAAGTCACCACTCATCAAAGAAGCTCACTTTGCACCATTTGGAGACAGTTACCAATGTTTCACTAAAATTTTCCCATTTCCCTCCCTAGAGGACCCACAAATGCCCTCTGAGGACTCTAAGGTCTCTTCGTTCTGACATGGATTTACTAACTGACATAAGACATTCTATTTGGATTTTGCATACTTTATATGACATTTGGGAGGGGGTGACTTACAAAAACATGGATTCTTATAGGCTTTTCCTTTTCCATATTTGAAATGCACGCACCATCCATCTCCCACCCTCAGTCCCTCTGCTAGCACTTCACCCATGCTCAACCCCCTTTTCCCAGTGTGCTCTGCCTCTCTCTGGGTCTGTAGACCCACCCCCTCTTTTCCTTGGAGAATGCATTTACCCAACAACCGAGCACCACAACTGGTCACATACAGACATTATGAATTGCCGAGGCCTAAAGTGACACATGTACAATGCAACCTCTACATCTAAGGCTCATGGAACATAGAACAGGGGTAAAGAAGAGGACACTAATGAATCTCTCAGTTCTAATTAATGAAGCTTTCTCATGCAGTGGAAAGCCAAGAACACAAAGGTCACAAATGGCCAAAGTGTAGAGATCAAGAGTCTGCTGAATGCTGGTCCTTTAACAGAACTCCTTTATTAAACCTCACCCACCCAAGGCTCAGGAGCCAAAATGAAAGAGGGGGCAGAATGAAAGAGGCAGTGAGGAGTTGCAGGACCATACGGAAACAGAGTCCTACAAGCTCCTGGGACCCTGCTCATATGATTCTATGACAAAGGTGTCAGCATGCTCAAGTCCCATTCAAATTAAAGCAGACAAAAGCCCGGCATAGAACTGGGAAAATGAACAGCAGATCCCAATCTTATCTGAAGAAATGTTGGTAACTGCTGCTAGGGGAAGATTAGCTGATCTTCTAAAACTAGGGACTCTAGCTAGGATGACTAGACCTCAGTGGATGGATTTTCACAGGGGAATGTCTGGGGACACTGACTTGACACAGTGGGCATTAACAGGGATGACAGAGTATATGGGCTCCATGGGGGGGGTTACTATGGGAAGGTGTTGGTGAGGATGACATTATAAAGACGATTAAGAGTGATTGAGATGTTCTGTATGAAATACACAAAAATTCAATAAAAATAAGAAAAGAAGGTGCCTTTCTCTGAAAAACAAAACAAAACAAAAAACTGAAAATGAATCTAGCATGTGATCTGGTTATAGCACTCTTTGGCACATACCCTAATGAATCATCCTACTGTAGAGATACCTATACATTCATGTTTATTGCTGCTCTTTCACAGTAGCTAAGAAATGGAAACAACCTAAATGTCCATCGACTGAAGAATGGATGATGAAAATGTGGCACATTTATACAATGGAGTTCTACTCAGCAGTTAGAAAAGATGAAATTATGAAATTTGCAGGTAAATGGATGTAACTAGATACTGTTATACTAAGTGAAGTAACATAAAGAGAAAAGCAAGTGAAGCGTGTTCTCCTTCATTTGTGAATCATAACACCAATTCCTGGTTCATAAGTATATATCCCGATATAACAGCAGGAGCCAGAAAACTGGAAAGAAAACATGGAGGTAAAGGGAAAGAAAGAGCCTGAAAGAGGGGGATATTAGGGAACAGGTGTTACAGTGGAGGTAGGGATGTGGGATTATTGGACTGGGAGTCAGGAGGGAGAGACATTCAGGGGACAATGGAGATGGGGGAGGATGGAAATCAGGAGAAGGGGGGATGGTGAGAGATGGTTGCTATTGGGTGTTGAGAGGGGATAATGTGGACACTTGGGCTGGGGAAGCAAGAGCAATGTTGTATGGGGAGAGAGGGGAGACATAAAGGGATCCTAGGTAGCATTGGAAGACAGAGAGAATTGTGTTGTCTTGGGAACCCCCTAAGAAATACACATATGGTGTCTGAACACTAGTGCAGGAGTATGCCTGAAGGCTGTATGGCAAGAAGCACAGTGTCTAACAGGACAGACCTCCCTTTGAGTGGATGGTTATAGTAATCTAAGAGACTCCCAAAATAACATAGGCTATTGTTGGAGCCCTTGGCTGTCTCCCAGAATGCAAAGGTAAGACCCTACTGCTGAAGAAAGGTCATAATTTAGACACAGGACTTGGAACAAAGGACCAGAAAATAACCTGGAAACCTTTTTCCTGAAGACTAGCTCTTCCTAGTTCTAAAGGATACTATGCAAACCTCTAAGGAGAAAATCATTCAAGGCACCAACCCAGTTCTAAAGCTAAATAAACATAATGATGGGCACAGCAAAATACCTCTACTGGTGTTGTAGTGGCCCTGTTATCTGGGGATAATCAACAGCTAGCTATCTGATTGAACTTAAATCCCTCTCAATGAGCATGAACTCTTGGGTGGTACTGTAATTATAGCCAAATATACATGACTGGAGAGGACATAGATCCTAGAGAAAAATCATATGTCTGCCTTATTTCTAGCCATGAAACTTCTTACCATACACTAAATACAGATTCTTATATTTACAGAGAAGTATACAGTACACTACTCATGGACAAAGCTTCTTTTTGCAACAGATGGATGGTACTGCAGAGTTCCACAACTGGTCACATACAGAGAGTATACATCCAATAGATGCCCTGTCCTAGGTGACATATTTACAGTGAAATCTCTACACCTAAAGCTCGAGGAACATAGTGGAACAGGGGGTGAAGAGAATACTGGTGCATCCCTAACTCTCACCAGCAAAACAGCCTCCTACAGCAGAATATCATGCACACAGAAGGCCACAATTGTCTAAGTTTTAGAGAATAAGCGATTGCAGAGTATGTGTCCTTGGACATGACTCCTGTATTAAACTTCACCCACCCAAAGTTCAGGGGCTATTGCAGAAGTGGGGGTGGAAATATTGTAAGAGCCAGTGCTGGTTCATGAGCATAGGGAAGCAGAGGATTTCAGGCCACTGGAAGCTCATTCGTGTGATCTTGTGGCAATGGTGACATCGAGGACAGGACCCGTGCCAACTCAATCAGACAAGGACCTAGAGTTGAGTGATGGAAATAGGTGGCAGGCCAGACCTATTCTGGGAACTGTTGGAGACTGATTACTACTGCGTGAGGGAGAGCAGGCCTTATGTATGATCTCTAGCTAGGTTTACTAGACTCCAGTGAATTTTCTTATTTTTATAAATATTTTATTTATTATTCTTATTTTATATGCAGGAGTGTATTGCCTGCATATAGGTAAGTGCATCCGTGTCGTACAATGCCCGTGAGGACAGAAGAGGCTGTCAAATCCCGGACAGTTGTTAGCTGCCATGTGGGTGCTGGGATTTAAACCTGGGTCTTCTGCAAGAACAACCAGTGTTCTTAACCACTGAGCGATCTCTCCAGCCCAAGTGAATTAACTTTCACCTAAGGACATATGGTTACAAATGCTTGACTGACTAGGACTTAACATGTATCGTGGAATACAGAAGGTCCAGTGCAGGGTTGGATGGCATGGATCGGGGAGGGGGTCTAAATTTGATTAAGAACTGTGGTATGAAATGTAGAAAAGCATACTAAAAATTTTTAAAAATATACTAGAGTTGAAGTCCATGACTTTGTACAAAAGAAGTGAAAATAGGCAGAGGAGGGAAAGCAGAAAGTTATTAGAAATAGCACAGGGGAAGAAAAGTAGTTCAGAGTCATGGAAATTATTTAAAGTACCCAATTTAGAGCTTTCACATATTTTAGCAGGATTTTCAAATAAAAACAGATCCAGATTTAGGTAAGAAACTTTATTCAAAAGGAAGGCTATTGCAATAGAGAGAATTTTCCGGTCTCAATAATTTGTAAGAGTCTGAAACACAAATTGACAAGGATTTTCTTATACAGTAAATGGTACATATTAAATTCAGAGAAGTCATGCAAGTGAAAGGAAATTATCAAAGGTGTCTTATGGAAAATGATTCTTACTTTAGTCAGTTGACTGTAGAGTAAGCTAGTAAGGTATTATTTCGATATTTGTAGTGTATGCTTAGGCCCCAGGACAAGGGCAGTTTAGAGGCTAAAAGGGGAAATAGAAATGTGGCTAAAGATTGGTCAACGCAAAGCCTTGGGCTATGTGAACAATTCCTTAAGAGTCAACAATACATTTGGGTACTTCATTCCTAGAATATTCAAGTGAATAATATATGTTTTGCTTATGAATGAAATAGAATAAATTCATTTATTTTTAAACTGGTAGTATCTTAGCATAAGTGATCTTCAAATAGTTATTTTAATTTGAAGAACAATATATACCTTAGGGATTCTGCATTTATGCATAGAGAGGCTCCAAAAACTTCAACTCAGTAAGCATTACTGAATAATAAAATATGGTACATCAACCATTCAATTTCTATAGTGTATTCCATGAAATTAGTAAATTCCTTAAAAGGCAAACTTTGCCATTATAACTTTGAAGATATTGTAAATGAACGATTCAAGACTAAAGATTTCAAAATATCTATTATTTCACTTTGAACACAATTGCCGTGTACAGGATGTGCACTTCTTTGCCTAAGAATGTTATAATAGTATTGAAATGATGTGCAGTATTAACATTTAGATAAATATCACAGGAAAAGCAAAGCTCAAAAATTACCTTGTGGGAAGCAAAGACAGGAAAGGTCTTGGTTAAATCTTATCAGACTCAGCACTAGTCCATCAATTCAAAGTCAGCTTGGGGAATGATGTTGCTTTGCAAGCTCTCATGAAAAGACTTCCTGATTTGTAAAGGAGGCAAATTTATTTATGTAAATTGACTATTTGGCAGCACTTCAGCTCTTTTTAGTGTTGACTTGTCCCACCTCTGATAAGACAGATCTAATTTCATTTGCATTAAAATTCAATGAATCCACATTTATGAACTCAATAATTTCTTGCCTGGGTTTGATAGGAAAATTGAAGTTGTTAGCTATGGAGTGTCATTTATAAATACCACTTTTGTTTCAATTAAAGTAGACTAAGAAGTATTTGGGGAAGGAATTTTTACTATAGATTATGAAAAATATGAATTGTTAAATGGAACAATAATTTGCTAAGGTTTTTTTTAATTGAGACTTCTTATCTCATTTCAACTTATTTTCAGAACTAAATTCTTCAATATAATTTAAATGTTGCTTGCTTTCTTTCACATAACTTATTCATCTTTCTGAAAGCAACATGAATTTAGGCCTTCTAACAAAGGACAGAGAGAAAAATGAGAGTGAATTTTTCTTGCAATTTTCCTTTCAAAAATCTCTTCGAAAATTATATGTGTTCACAGTATTTATATATGAACTTACTATATAAACACCATTGTTTCTGATAAAACTCAGTTTGCCTCTTCCTTTTAGATGAATCTTTAGTTGAAACTCTAATTAATAATTTGTATAATAAACAGTCATTTGTTCTTTAACCAAAGGAAGAGAAAATATGTCTTAAAGCAAAACAGAAAGCTTTTTAAAGTTTATGAAAATTGCTTATAAAATTCATTCTGATTTTCCACCTAACTTAAAGGTTTCCCCTTCCCTTTCCAAAAAGGGGCTTAATTTTCATCACTAAAAATCACTTGATTTCATGTATAGGTCACATAAAATAACTTCTTTGGTGTCAAGAAACAGATGTACTCATGTAAAATATTGAGTATATATATATATAAATTAGAAACTTGGTTGCATGCATTCAGAGTACTGAAATAACCTGGGTACAGTTAAGTTTCTTAAGCATTATTAACTAAAATTAGATAAGTCTTGAGTCTATAAAGTTAGATAATTTGTCGGATGAGCCACGCTTGTTGTTCATTTCCAGCCTATATCTTATTACATGGACAACAAAGAAACATGGAGTGGATTGTAAAAAACACCTGATATGAAAATATTCTAGGTGACTTACAAGAACTGAAACTGCTTGTTTAATCAGCATGTTTGGGTCTATGAGCAAGCACATGCATAGTGATTTCCTTTGTATAATATGTTTGATTTTAAATTTAACATTGAGTTTTACCATTTTGCAGGCACTAAATTTATCCTGCTACTTAAAATTTCTACTGCTTTTATATGTGTTAGTATGTAATATTTTGTGTATGGAGTGGAAATCCATTTTATTTCTGGTAAAATACTAATAATTGATCCCACAATAGTAATAATAAAATCAATGCGTCTGTTTTTTGTTTTCCCAGAAAATATAGCTCATGCATCAAAAAGTAAAGGAAAGAGGGAGGTGAGAATAATCATAATGCACCTAATTTGTGTATAAACTCATCAAAGAAAATATTAAATTAATAAGAAGAGAGAAAAATATTAGTGTTGAAAATATCACTACAAGTAGTGCTTTTAAATAATATTAATAATCAGTCACACATTGCTATTATTCCATATTTTTGTATCATAATTATTATATCTAAATAAAGTAGCTGGGAGAATAAGGATACATATTAAAACATATTCATTAATTATTATTTTATTTTAGCACAAATTTAACAAGCATCTTCTAAAACCTGGACAAAAAAAAAATCTAGAACTTTTATTTCCATTTCAAGCCCCACCCCCCATAGCTATTTACTAGCTTCCTAACCTCTCTGGACTTTCCAACTGAAACATGTATATCTAAGATTTCAAAGCTAGCATCCAGCTATGATAGAGAATGTTCAGTGTTTGCCTTTCTGGATCTGTGTTTTCTCATCCAGGATGATTGTTTGCAGTTCCGTCCATTTATCTGTAAATTTCATTATTTCATTTTTAAGAAATGAATTATATTCTATTGTGTATATATACCACAACATAATTACCCATTCATCAGTTGATGTTGATGGGCATCTACATTGTTTCAAATTCCTGGCTATTAAGAAAAGGGCAGCAATGAACATTGATGAGCAGGAATTTCTGTAATAGGGAATATAGTCTTGTATATAAGTGCAAGAATGTTATGGCTGATTACATGATAGAATAATTTCTAGCTTTTTGAGGAACCTCCACACGATTTCCACAGTGGCTGCACCAGTTTTCACTACCACCAGCAGTGGATAAGAGTTCCCTTTTATACACATACTCACCAGCATTTGTCCTTGTGTGTTTTAGGATCTTAGCCATTCTGAGTAAGGTAAGATGAAATCTCAGAGTGACTTTAATTTGTTTTTCCCTGATTACTAAAGACTAGACAGTTCCCAGGCCAATTGGGGGATAATATTATTCTGCCAAATATATATAGTTTATTGAATTTTTCATTGAGTTTCAGTACATTTCATAGGTGACATATCTACAGTGGAACCTCTACACCTAAGACTCTTGGAACATAGCAGAATGGGGTTAGAGAGAAAACTAGTGCATCTCTCAACTCTCACCAGTGAAGCTTCCTTATACAAGAGAGCACAATGCATACAAAAGCCCATGTCTAGCTAACTTTTAAAGAATAAGAGACTTCAGAGTGTGTGTCCCTGGATAGGAATCTTTATATAAATGTACTTTTTGTCTGACTCCTGATGACTTATTGTTATGCCCATATAGTACTGCATCTCTAAACTATCAACAGAGAGCATTCCTTATTCAACGGATTCAGATTCAACACAGAATGTTGCAAATGAACAATGGGAAGGGAATAAGAGTCTTTGGATTGCTTATCCTTCAATAGGACACCCATATTAAATTTCTGCTTTTCAATTCACAGCAATGGTGACAGCATGAACATGTCATTTCTAAGCTCAAACCAGATAAAGTCCCATCATAGATGCGGGGATGTTTATTAATGCATCTCTCAACTATAATGGGAGAAGCTTCCTTATGTACCAGATGGTGATTAATGCATAAACCCACAACTGGCCAACATGCAGAAAATAAGAGACTGAAGAGTGTTTATCCATCAATAGGCTACTTCATAAAACTTGTACCTTTCAAGGTTCAGGGATCATTGTGGAAGAGAGGCAAGAAAGATAATAAGAGCCAGAGATGGTGTATGATCAAAAGGAAACAAAATTTTCCACAGTTAGGCTGTTAATCATATGAACTCACAGTGATTTGTGACAGCATTTGCAAGTCTCATATAAGTTCAAAGTAGCCAAAAATCCTAGCACAGAAATGGAGAATTAGTAAGAAACCATAAGCATAGCTGAGGAAATATTGGTTACTGATAGTTACTGATAAGGGAAGAGTATGTTTGTAAGGGTGTGACTCTGCATATGTCAACAAGGAATCTGTGGATGGACCCAAATGGAAGCACATTTGGGGAAACAAATTTGAACCAATTAGTTTTAATATATTAGAGTACATGAAATCATGTGGAGAGTATAAGGAGGGTTGATGTCTAAATATGATCAAAATATGCTTTTTAAAAATCACAAAATTTCCAAAAATACATTCAAATAAAAAATGTAATTAAAGAAAATGTGACATAAATATAATGGTATAATAAGCATTTGAGAAATAGAACTTATCAAAGTGTTGAGGAACATTTCAATAAACAGATGAAGCCCTCAGCAAAACAATACTAATAAACTTAAAGCAAGCACCCATCAGCATGACCAGATATCATTTCAATCTAAAGAATCATATGCTCACTAAAATTTGCAGCTTTTCTTATAATATTTAATAATATACTTTTATTTGTTGTCTTTACTGTCACATAACTTCTCACCATCTATTTATGAGCTTGAGTTCATATATTATTTATTATCACTTATATAGTTCTCTCTTTTAAATATATTTACACTGAGTTTTTGTACATTTCATGTGATAGATCTTAATCAAATTCAGAACACCCTCATCTGGGCTGTCCCATAGTGCTCCACAAATAGAATTCATGCATTTTGTCATATATATTAAGGCCTATCCAGTCAAGCATTTGTACCAAGATGTCCCTCAGTGCAAGTTCATCCACTGGAGTCTAGTTAGCCTATCTAGAGTCACTCCCTTAGAGAAGATCTACTCTCTTTCACCCTGCAGAAATTGGTTGCCAATAGTTCCTCAGCTACGGTTGGGATCTATCTCAATTTATTCAGTTCTATGCTGGATTTTTGTCTGATCAAGTCAGCATGGGTCTTGTGCATGCTATTACCGTTGTCACAAGTTGATATGACCAAGTTCCCAGAGGTCTGAAAGCCTCTGTTTCCCTATCTTCATGCACAGTCCTGGCTCTTACAATTCTTCTGACTCCTTTTCCACAACAGAAAAGTATACCATATACCATTCATAAAAGAAGCTTCTTTTTTGCAAAAGATGGAGGCTGTTATAGAATTCCAGAACTTTCACACACTGAGAATAAATGTCTGAGAGATGCCAAGCTCCAAGTGACGCATTTTCAGTGTAACATCTACACCTAAGGCTCATGGACCATAGTGGAACAGGGGGTAGAGGGAATACTAATACATCTCTCAACTCTCATTAGTGAAGCTTCTTCATACAGCAGAGTGTGATGCACATAGGAGGCCACAACTGGCCAAGTCTTTTTAAATACTCTTCTCTCGAGGTAAATATATGCACTTTTTAATTCTTTTTTCCAGTCACTCTATTTTTTCCTACTGTCCTAATATCATATTTTGCTTTCAGATGCCGTGTTACAGCAATTTTATCGTTAATTAAGTCTTTTTTTAGATCACTGTAGATCAATGTGCAGTTTTAGTAAATGGTAAGATCCTGTATACCCTTTACCAATTTTCCCCCAAATGATAGCATTTGATAGTGATGTTTATAATAACACAACTGAGATGTGAAAATTGATGGTAAGGATACAGAACACTCCAAGATGTTCCTCTCCTTTGGTCATACTCATTTTTTTCCCATGCTCTTTCCTCACTTCTGATGACCACTAATTCATACATCATGTCTTTGACTTTGAATTTAATTTTACATAACAACATTATGGAACACACATTTGGTTTTGTTCACTCAGCATAGTTCACTGTACAGTCACCCACATTGTTATATGCATCTTCAATTTATTCTTGTTTTATTGCTGAATAACAGTCCATGATAAGGATGTCCCATTGTTTATTTTGCCCACTTATTTATTGACAGAATTTTTGTTTCCAGTTTTGAGGATGATTATATGTGACTAAGGGTTATTACTATTAAATATACTTCAGTTTTATATGTAAACATACTGTGAATATAAAGTTTTAATTTTTGTACAAATAATAAAGAATGCAGTTGCCTCTGGTTGCATATATAGTTTTCAAAAGCGCAAGCTTTAAATATTGCATTTTACCAGCAACAATATTTTCTCATTTTTTCTAAATTGGAATCTTTATACATTTCTTTCTTGAAGGATATTTATCCTGAACTGAATGTTCATATGTGTTTCTAAATTTACTTTCTTTTCTGTTGATTTTTATGTTATGTGTTATCTATTAATTGCCTGCTCATATACTTCAGAAATATATATTTGGTTGATTACTTTTGTGTATTGGAGCTACCTTACTCTGTAATTGTAAAGGTAGATATGTTTCTGATTGACTTTTGGTAATAAGGAGAAATAAATAGAATCTTTTTTGAGATTGAGAATAGACATTTTGAATGTCATTGTTCATTATAAAAAAGTTACTAAAGGACTCAAAATCCTATCTCTGAGATACTTGCTCAGTCATGAATATTGTTGCCCTTTTCACTACAAGTAGGACGTGGAAACTATCTAACTTTCCTCAACCAGAGAATGTACATGAAAATGTTGTACATTTACAAAATGGAGTTCTATTCACAAGTAAAGGGAAAGGAAATCAAGAAATTTTCAAGTAAATAGATAAACTAGAATATGTTATTCTAAGTATAACACGTACTCAGAAAAATAAGGGATGCATATTCTCTCTTGTGAATTCTAGTTTTAAATCCCTAGACATGAGCATATATTGTGATGTAACCACAGGAAACCAGGAAAATAGAAAGTACCATGAGGGGGGAAAGGGGAATAAGGAACTGAAGAGTGGGATATAGTACAACACTGAAATTATCATAGGAGAAGTGGGGGAGATGGGGGGGTAATTTACCTGAGTAGGGAGAGGGACTATACAGGGGAAAGAGAGGAAAGAAAGATAAACAATGCTTAGATGGTGTCATTAGACAAAGTGCAATGTAAAAGTTCATGAGCTTACTGAAAAAATACATACATTTTATATATATATATATATATATATATCATTGTATAATATAAATATATGTGTGCAAATGTGAGTATATATGTATAGCTGAAGTTTGCATAACAAATAAATCACAGTGCCAGCCAAGGAATATATATATATATGAAGGCTATATAGTAATAACCACAGTTGCAGACAAGGAAAGCCTTCTTTCAAATTGTGGTCAGGGGACTCCAAGAGACTTCCAAAATAATATAGACCTTTGCCAAATTAATTTATTGCCTTCAAGAACTAGAAAGTAAGACCCTATTTCTGAAGACACTACATACTTTGGACAAAGGACTTGGAGTAATTGAGCTAAAAATGACCTGGAAACCTTATTTGGAAGATGAGCTCTCATAGCCTTAGAAGACACTATGCAAGCTGTCAAGGAGGCAAAGAAATAATTGGTCCTACACAGTTGTAAACAAACCCTATGAACCACAATGTCAGGCCTAGTCAATTATCTCAGTGCAGCACAATAGTGGCACTTTCATCTTGGGGATAATAAACAACTGTCTAATTGGACTTAAGATCCATTCAGTAGGAGGGAATTTCTGCATGGTTCTGTAAAAATAGCCAAATGCACATGGACAGAGAAGTCATATACCCTAAAGAAGATCGTACTGCTGTCACTTTTCTAGAGCAAGGAAAGGAAATTTTTTTACTATATTCTAAATACATTTCCTTATAGTTACAGGCAAGTGTACTTCTCACCAATTATCAGTGCAGCTTCCTTTTGCAACAGGTGAAGACTATTGAAAAATTCCACAGTGAGGTGCCCAGCCGATGTGATATATTTACAAATAAATGTCTACACCTAAGTCTCAGAGAGCATTGTAGAAGAGGGGGCAGAAAGATTGTAAAAGCCAAAGGCACAGATACATGCTGCTATCTATGCTTTCTAGATGTGTAAGAAAAGCAATGACATTGAAATCTCTGCATTGAGGTATTCTAACAAGGTCTGTAAAATGATAAAATCAATTGACAAAACTAAGGTGAATGGGAGAATTTTGAGAGGGTCCCACCCCAAGATTATGATCTGCAGGCAATTAAAGATGCTGAAGGAAGGAGATTCAGTTTTCTACAGGTATAAAACCCTGAAAGTTAATCCCAAGTGGGCAGCCCTAATCAAATAAGCACCACTAAAATTATTCAGTGTGTTATGTTTATATATTGATATTAATAAATGTATGTATGCATATGTACTAATAATCTAAGAGGGCAAGACATTGTAAAGAAGTGTGTGGGGGTACATGGGAGGTGTTGGAGTTGGACTTATGCTGTGTCATGTAATGCCTGCAGAAGTCAGAAGAAGGCTGTCGGACCCCTGGACCTGGAGTTATAGACAGTTGTTAGCTGCCATGTGGGTGCTGGGATTTGAACCCGGGTCTTCTGCAAGAACAGTCAGTGTTCTTAACTGCTGAACTATCTCTCCTGCCAGACAAGAGAGTGCTGTACTTGAATAGTGAAGTGCAATACCCAGAAGCATAATTACAAATGGAGACACACACTGCAATTTTTGTGTATGTGCGTATGCAGATAAATGGTCTTCCTATTTCACTGCTGGGCGCAGTTAGAGTAGCACAAGATGACTAGAACAATTTTCCACGGTCACGTATTAATCGAATCCCCTTCTCACCATCACATTTTGTGGAAGAATTGGGAAGAAAACACAAAAATGGAAGCCAGCATATTCATTCCATTTATCACATCTGAAGCTCCCTATACCTGGTAATGTAGGATAGACTTCATTGCAATTCCCCTTAGTAAATCTACTCCTACTTCTACATTAGCTTAAATATTTATTCATGTATTCAGAGCCATGTTTAGATCAGGAAGAGAGGAGCCTATTCCAGCTCCATGTGCTAGATAACTTCATATTGCTAAAGTACACATAATTAAACTTATTAAAGAATATATAGTATTTTCTGCATTTTAGCATTTAAAACTACCATCAATAGTCCTAATTAAGGTCTCTTATGTATAACATTATTTAGTTTAGGACAGACTTTTTTTCTACCTACCATTTCCTATTATGAAACATGTGCCCAAACACAAAATAATTTTATATTTTGAAGAGAGATACTGCTTCAGAATGTGAGGAACATTTTAGTACATTATGTAACAGGAAACACAAATTAGTTAACTTGTTCTATCTTTTCTCTAAGCATGAATTCAAATATGCTAGCTTAACAAAGTATTATTTCCCAGAAAGTGCCAAGCATCTTTTCTTTGCTTATCTTTATGTTCCAAATTTTATTTTTGGAGGGACACTTAAATCTACATGATTTTCATAAGGATAGCAAGTGCAGCTGAAGAATTCACTTTATTTAACTATTCATATTCTCTTAATTCTGCCCTTATGTGAATCAAGATGTATCAGTGCATCAAATGTGACTTCAGTTCTTCATCTCAAATTGGATATACAATGAAAAATAAATGTAAATATTATAATAACAATAATATTTTATACTATTTGTTTAAAATTTCAAAAGCCACTAAATATATTTGCTTCATTAGATTAATATATTTTAAAAAATCATAAATTTTCATTAATTTGAAAACTAGTGTCTATGGATTAAAATTTGTACTTAGCTTGAAAATGTTGTGAATGTGTATGTCTCTGTGTGTGCTTGTTTATATTTGTACATGTATGTACCTAATGTGTCTGTGAGCATTCAAGTCATAGCACATGTGTGGAGGTCAGAAGACAGCTCTGTAGAGTTGGCTTTATCTTTTTAACTTCAACTGAACTCATGTCACCAGGCCTACAAAGCAATTGAATTTACCTGCTGAGCCATCTCACCTGTTCCTGTTCTTGGTTTCAACTTGGTAATTTTGAGTGTTATAGAAGAAAAATGAGTTTGTAAAGTATACATCAAAACAATTTTTGTTTGATGTTTCAGTTTTATTTTACAATCATGAATTAAGGAGTTATACATGCTAATGTGATTACATGGTATATTTTAGTATGCAATAACAATTTATCAATAATGAAAAACTCATTTATAATGATGTAAAACCAAAGAAAGAATGATTTATAAAATATGAATAATCATAAATTATGAATTATGTATTTCTATGTTTGTTAGTCTTTAAAATAGTTCTCTTTGATCAATAGAAAGCAAATTATTCATTGATTATTAATTATAGCTTAAAATTTTTACAAAACTACAATACACAAATATAGTTTCATCAGTTCTTTATTTTTTCTAAGGCAGAACAGCATATATAATATAATATAATATAATATAAATCATTGGAAAAATTTTACTTTAATGTAGATCTCTTATAAAAGTCTAGGCAGATCCCCTAATTATTAATTATTTACTCAGGCTTTCATTTAATTAATGAACATGACTCACTTCTTTTTGTTCTTTTTTTTCTTTACTGTTTGTTGAGCAAACACATTACAATAATATATTTTGGAATGGCATACAAAAGAAATTCTTAAATTTCTGGAAAACCATTCACCTCAAAGTAAATGTCTTTCCCCCTTTTGTTCAATATTTGTCTGATAATCTATAATCTAGAAATTGGAATATCTGCTGAGGTATAGAAGGATAATGAGAAGCCTAACTTAGATAAGAAATAATTAAATGGATAAGAACTAAATCTCAGTCAAAAGAATTTGAGAGTTTTTCAAGCAAGTGAGTAATCAAAAATAAATATGTTTTAGCTATAATCAACAAAGACTTGAAAAAAGACCAAGGTAACTGGTTTCTCACCAGCAAATACTTGGAATTCTGGAAGGAAAAAAAAATATTCCAGGTTTTTAAAGTCTCAAAAAATTTGGCCCTTTCCCCATAGGTACTGTTTTGAGGTGACATTCAGGGTGCCAAAATAGTGATTTGATATAGGAAGATGTGGTAATGCTCATTACCTGATTACTACAGTATATACACCAAGAATATTATGCCACTTGAACAAAAACAAAAGAAAGCAACATAAAAAGTAAAACACTGTGGTTGATGAGGTGAGTCAGGTGTTAAGAGTGTGTACTGCTCCTGCAAAGGACCTGAGTTCTTTGCCCATCAGCCTTATTGAGCAGCTCACAATCAGTTATAACTCCAGTTCTAAAGAACCCGATGTCCTCTTCTGGTTTTTGAGAACACCAACATTCACATATGTGCACGCACACACACACACACACACACATACACGTACACACATACACACACACACACTTAAGAATTGAATAAATACTTTTTAAAAGGCAAAACTTTAATATATAGGACCTCATTGACATCATACATGAAGGAAACTGCCTTCCTTTTATTTTTATTTCATCTCTGGGTCCTTTTCAACACTAAAGAAACAAAAGTGTATAGATTTTTATTATTTATGCTTACTAATAAAATTTCCTGTTCTACTAACACTGAGATATATAGCAGTGATATTAACTGGTAATTTTCTTTTCTGGTTGATGCATACAACTCATGGACTAGGCTTTTAATTTTTTCTTTTATTATTTTTTGATTATCTTTACACGGTTTACCACATGACTGATTTCATTATAGTTTTAAGATTTTTAGAACTTTTAGTTGTGCATATCTCTGTGTGTGTTTTTGTGTTTGTGTGTGTGTGTGTGTGTGTGTATGTGTGTCTGGGTATGAACACACATAGAGGTTCTTACAGAGGGAGGACAAATCAGATTCCCTGAAGCTGGAGTTACAGGCCGTTTCAAATGACCAGATATTGGTGTTGGGAACTAAACTCATGTCCTCTGCAAGAGAAGTGTGATCTCCAAACCACTTAGTTACCTCTCTGACTTCGAACTTACAGTATTTTATATATAAAATATCATTCATATTATTGTAAGTTGTTTATATTTGACACCTGCAACCCTCTCCTTCCTCTGTTCAAAGCTATACTGATGTCACTATTTCGTTTTCTTTTTTTCTTTTTATTTTTTTCTTTTTCTTTTGCTTTTACTTGCATTGAATTGATTATATTAAAAGCTCCATCTATGGAATGCAAATATCTCCTTTTTTATAATTATTTTGCCATACTTTTCTCTATTTTTGGATGTATGATTATTTATCAGGGGACCAATGATATAGAATATATATCCTAGAGCTCTTTTGGTAATATATATAAACAGATAATCTAATTGTCAAATGCACTTGTTACAGTTACTTTGTTATGAAGCCTGTTATAAGCAACAATCCTAGTCACAAGCAATATGTATGAGTAAGAAAATACACATACTTGATTTTAGTGTCTGCTAACAGGTAAACAAAACATTTAAATCTAATCACGCCTGCTAAAAAATGCAAAGTACAGTTGTCTCCCAACTGGCTAGTACCTCCAAGGGGCGAGGCCTGCCACAGAGGGTGGACCACTGAGGGGAGCCTAAGCCTTGAGCTGCGGGTAGCGCATGTGGCATGGGGAACAGGCAGCCACGCAGCAGATCAAGGACAGAATGGCCTGACTCTTATGGACTTGGTGTGCGATTGCTGGCCTGGAGGCATGAGGGAATGGTACTAGTGACTATGGGTGTGGTGCGGTCTGATATGGCGGCCTATGAGCCAAGGTGCAGGCTAGGCACTGGGTACTCATTCCTTTGTAAGTTAATAAGCACACATAAAGATGTGTTATATGGTTTGCTTGATAGCACAGGAGACCCAGAGGGAACTCGGGCGACAATAGTTTTAACTCGTAAATATGCATTTAAAAATCTCACCTAAAATTGCTCTGAATGTGTGAATTGTCAACTGCAATAGGTTGAATTTTGAACTGAAGATGTTAGTAATCAACGTGGCTCATTGGCACAGAGGCTAGTGAAAATGGATTGACATTTTGATACTATGGTACTTTTTAATATTTAACATACACTAGAACTAACCTACTACTTCAACTCTTTATTAGGAGCAAAGGGACTGACAAGGAATTCTTTCTAAGTTTATTCCAGAAGAATCTCATTCCTCAGATATTAAAAATATAGAGAAACATGCATTTAAGACATAAAAAAATGGAGAAGATGCAGAATAGAATAATTGACATTTATTCCTATCTTTCAAAATATGATTTTTTGGAAAATAAAACAAACATTTAAATGATGTAATATCTCTTTGTTTCAAGTAAATTTTATAAAAAGGTCATTGTGTCATACATTATTGATTAGGTATAAAGCAGTTTTAAGGTTTTTGATAATGCTAAAGTTTTTTTTTTTTTAATTTGTGTATTCCGAGTATAAATAATAAAAAAATTATTTAGAGACCAGGCTTTATCAGTCAATGCAGTATATAATGATGACAGACTTAGGGTATATATTATGAGTATTTATTATACATTTATCAAAAAACATGTATTTTACTTTATTTTTATTATCTTTGAAACCTAGTATACAAAATAATGACTTTTGTCATTGCATTTTCATACATATATTGTTTTGTTCACCCTTCTCTGTCAGTATAATGGATTAAAGAGGCCAAGATCACTGGCAAACAATCACACCTGGGATTTTGAATAGATATTCTTGGGTGGGCCTTCAAAAGTGAAACTGGTAAAACATTCCTAACAGATTTAGAAATGAATCCTGTATACATGGTTTAAATGGGTGTGTAGAAAACAAATTAAGGAATTGAGGAGGAATTGGAATGAGGAATGAGTGACAATATTCACAATATTTTGTAGTTGCAAAACAACAAATTAGATTGCAATGATGTATTATGGACATCAGAACTTACATTTTTTAACTTGTATGTGGGATATAAACTCTAAATAGGATCTGTAGATTAGATTGAGCAAAATAAGATGGGGAGTCAGTTTCTGATTACGTGACACATAGACCAGGAAAGGAGGCATATATTTTGATTTTTATACACATAAATTTCCTTCAGTCAGACCAAGGAACATGCAATTCAGGCTGGCACAATTTTGGTTGAAATAGGGTGACCAAAAAATTAACATCACAGCTAGGTCTTTTAAAGAGAGGTGGATATGGTTCATATCTTCACACTCAAAAACAATTCAATGTCTAGAGCTGTTATTTTCTTAACCAGTTAGTAGGGAATTGTTCCCATCTACCAGAGGACATTTTCCCATTTCTTTATAAAATTTATCAAACTATTCATTGGATTTATGTTTGTATGTACCATATATATATATATAGCCTGATTAAATATCGTACCAGCAGTAATATCCTATGTGCCTTAAAAAACTTTTGGTTTTTCTACTAAGGTAAGTACTACTTACATTCCTATATGTATTAAATCTACTTGTTTTATTATATTGTCTATGATATATTATATACACGCTTGTGATACGTTTCCTTCTTTACATATAAAAATACATATATTCATCAGTGATTCTATTGATGTTAAGATGTTAATAGATTTTGTACTATTTTGAATGAATATATATATAAAAATAACTCCTCTAATTTCACTTCTAAGCCAAACAATTTCTAAAATAGTAATGAAATTATTGTATTTGTGTTACCTATACATTTATGCTATTTTGTATCCCACTGCTTTAATTTAATCATCTAGTAATATCATATGTACAAATATAAAGAGTTAAGAAGAAAAATTTCAGTACATGTGTATGTGAAAATATAGTAATTTATATATTTATATAATCTCATCTATTTGTGTATAAGTGAAAACAGTGGGGTATGAATATATTCTCACAGGCTTCCCCGTAAAAAATAAAAAATATGATGCAAACATTTATGACATTATTATGGAAAGTCCATAACCCTAAACTATAGATTCTAAAGCTTAGGACCAAATTGAAGGATTATTCCACTAGTTGTCATGTATTTCTTCAAAGTTAAAGATATATAGAATTTTAGAATAATAAGAGAACCATGAATTGACATTGATCTTTAGCTTGAGTATTTGATATTTTGTACCATTTAAGTCAAAGGAAGGAGATTAATGCCTTTGATGGTGACAGATGCTCATGTAGAAGAAATTCCACGTTATTAAACGATTATTTCTTTTAACTTATTTTCTTATCCAAAAGGAATAACTTAGAAGCATATCTAGACAGTTTAGAGTATAGAAGGACATACAAGGATTTAAATTTATAGTTGCTTTGTTAAATCACAGAGACAAGTTCATAATAAAGTATTGAGGTAGACTACCTGTGTTTCAATAGTATCAAACACATCAGGAAACCTGGCAGAAAAAAAATGCTTCTGATCTCATATTTATTAACATTTATTGAAGTGAAAAATGAATATATTTCTATCAGAAGTTGAGAAATGTGAAAGTCCATGAAAGTTATAATATAAGAACTACACAGAAGAAAAAGTAAAAAATAATTAGAAGTTGAACATGGAAGCTGGAAAGAACAAGTTAACTGTTATTTCTTTTAAAAATTCAGCATAAATAAAACAAGAAAAATATGTGCATGATATGGAATGAATTATTTTATCACCTAAATTTATGTTGAAATTCCTAACTCATTGGGTTTGTAGGAGATAATATTGTCATGAGAGTGGAGGCCTGGATGGAAACAGTGTTTTTTTTTTTTAAGTAAAAATGATCCTCAACTAGTGCTGGGGATTCTTGCCCACCTTCCCCATACATGCTGGGTTGTCTCTGGCTTGAACTTGCACAAGTCTATGGGAAATTGGTAGCTACTGAGAGAGCAGACTCTGATGCACTAAAAGGACTGTAAATAATCTCACAAGTATCCAAACAATAGAAAATAATTTATTTTTGAAATTAAATTTATTTCATGATCATTCTTAGTACAATTTTATATCACAAGAAAATAGACAAATGCCACTAGTTGGGAAAAATGTGTGACTGATGTCTCAAGAACTGTCTGCCCACTCAGGATGTAATTTGCTTGTAAAGGTAATATCAGAGAATGCAAACTACAATACACACTTTACCTATTAATAGTAAAATACTGTTCAGTAATGAAATTCAAACGAGAAATAAATGGTTCAAGATATTTTATTGACAACATCAAAAAACCAATTTTTGTAATGAAGACTTCAAAGCACAGTTGTGTACTTAAGTGTACTTGAAATATAATTTGAAAATGGCAACAAGTGTGTGTGTGTGTGTGTGTGTGTGTGTGTGTGTGTGTGTACTAAGCATAACTCTCATCAACGATGTTTCCTCATGCCACAGAGGACAATGAACAAAAGACCACAACTGGCCAAATTGTAGAGGAAAAGAGACTGCAGAACTTCGGTCCATTGTGGAAGAGTAGGTGAAAAGGTTGTATGAGCCAGGGGTGGAGGTGCATGACCATAAAGAAACAGTGTCTTCCCAGCTCCTGGGACCTTGCTCAGATGAACTTACAGCAATGGTGACAACATGCACAAGACCAATGTAAGCTCAGTCAGACAAAAACCATCATAGAATTGGGGAAATAGGCTGGGGGCCACAAATTTGGTAAGGAACTATGAGCAGCTTATTACAGGTCGGTGAGAGTTGTTCTTCTTTAAGGGAGTAAAGCTAGACAGGCTGAGTAGGCTCCAGCTGAAAAACTCACATGGAGGTGAATCTGGGTACACAAAGTTGGCTTGATAGGCCTTAACATATGTGACAAAATGCATGAAGCCCGTGGGTAAGATATGGGGGCAGGGGTGCAGATAGGGAAAGGGAGGCTAACTATAATTAAGATATTTTATGAAATCCACAAAAATTCAATAAAGTATTTTTAGTTGTTAGGCAAAATGGAAATATATATTTTACTGTTAGTAACCTCTATGTGAGAGAAAATAATATTAAATATTTGAAAGAGCAAAGTTAACTTATATAAGTTTGAAAGGTCAATCTATTGTTTTATGGTTACTCCTTGAACACAATTCTTTTTTTCTTTTTTTGTCTTTGTCTTTTCTTTTTTAAATTTATTTAATAACCACATAATTAGTAGAAGCTGAACACAGTTTTCCAAAATCTATAACAAAAGTTAGAATCATACAAAAAGAACAAATCAAAAAACAATTTTCAAAAGAGGAAAGAAAAATTTTCAGTTCTATCATTGTTTTAAAAGTAATTTTGGGTCTGCCAGGCAATATAAAGCATATAATATAAATAGAAAAGACGTTTGAGAAAAGTCATTCAATATTCATGAGTGAGAATTATTGCAGAAATCTATGTTGTAAAATGGGAGTACAAGCAAAAGTAAAGGAGAAACAACTAAATCAGTCATTATTGTGCAAGTTTGAGGCCAGTATGAACTACATCGTGAGTTAAAGGCCAACTTGGGCTATATGACAAGACCCTGTCTCAAAAAGAGAAGAGGTTTCATTGTAGATGTCTTAGAACCAGGCACCACATTAATTCTGTGTTTGACAACTCATGAAATTTTCTAATAGTCTCCATCTATTGCAACAACAACATAAAAGGGTCTATGAACAGTCTAGTCATGTATACTTCACTTCACTAGTTTACAGTATCAAGTATGAATTCCTTTCATTTGTGTGGACTTTGTGTCCAATACCTGAAGAGAGGGGTGCAATGAATGTAACAGCTAGAGGGAAAATACACTTGATGCTAATTAATGCATTCTAGACATGATAGGGAAACTACTCCAATGAAATCTCCACAGTATGATAGCCTAATAAGATATGCATAATGGCAAAACCAGCTTACATGCCAAGGTGGACTGGGAAAATTTCACTAGGTCCCAACTAAAAGTGAAGTGCTATGGATAATCAGTGGATGCTGAGGAAAGAAAATCCATTTTCTCCATGGAGAGTCCCTGAGAAGTTATCTAATCCCACCTGGGCAGTGCTAAACACAGGTACACATGATACACATGAACATTAGTCCATTGAATGTATATGCATATATTGATGTATGTATTCATGTATGTATGCATGTATGTATGTATGTATATATATACATATATATATGTGACAATAATAATCAAAGAAGAGACCCATACATTAAAAGGGAGTGAGATGGGACATGCAAGTAATAGGGGTGGGACTGGGAGAGACAGAAATAATGCAAATGCAATACTCATGGATAAAATTCTGAAAAGTAAAATAAAATATATTGTAAGAAAGAAAATAAAAGGTTTTAAATGTGGAAAATAAAGAAAAATATATAAATTAAGCTTTATGATGATTATGAAATTAATAAAAAAATTAATGGATTTCCTTTCTGTAGCAATCTTTGTTTAAAATTTAAAGTCTTCTATTCATTTACATACCATCATACCACTTATGGTTATATGCTTTAAGGAACCACATTCAGTACACAACATGGATAATAGTGTACCTTTAATGCCATTCACAACATCAAATATATGAAACCAGCATAAATACCCATCATTGAAAATGATAATATGTATATAAATATATATAAAATGTCATTTTATTCAGCATTGAAAATATGGGAATCTTGATAATTCCTAGGAAATTGAAGTTGATATTATCATGTTAAGCAAAGTAAGTCAAACTCAGAACCAGTAAGAATGACATATATAAGATGGTTTTTTATAGGTGGAATGTATATTTTTAAAATAGACATGTAAGTAGAAAGGGGATTATTTGGGATGAGAAAGGGGATGATGTAACAGGCATGGAAAACAAGAAGAGTGATTGAGGTAGAGGGTAAATATTATTCAATGTACTTATACAAATCACTCTTTATTTATTTAATTTACCAAATACTTTTATTAACTTATTTGAAATTCTATGTTTCTCAAAATAAATACAAAATAGGCTCCAGAGTGTCTATGATGTCATAGAATAGAATAGAGAACGTCATCCACCTAGCTCATTCTGTATTTTAATTTTTAATGTGTGTATTTGTGTATCTGTGTGTGCATGTGTTAATGTGTCTGGGTACACATACAGTGAGTATACATGCTCATGTGGGGGCCTGAATGTGGAAGCCAGAGGTCAGTCACACATGGTAGTCCTCAGGCATCATCCATCATGTTTCTTGAGACAAGGCCTCTCATTTGGCCTGGAACTTGCCTAGTAGTCTAGGTTGACTGACCCATGAGCACCAGAGAAATGCTTGTTTCCACCTGCTCAGTCCTGGGATTACAAGTATGCACTACTATACCTTGCATTCTTTCTAACACTTCATGGGGATTAAACTCAGGTCCTTATGCTTCCAAGGCAAGTGCTTTACCAACTGAGCTATCTCTCTTGGTTACCAACCCATTTCGTGAGGATACTAAAATCTGAATGATGATATAAGAATGGGAAAAGTACCACACTTACTCTAATGATGAAACTCTCAATGAAATATTAATAAAATTAAACTGAGTATTTATAAAAATATAAATTACATCCTTAACTTGAGTTCTCTGTAAGAACACATTCTTCAAAATTAATTCCATTAAAATAATTAAATGAACTCAGTGTTTAATGATGAAAAATCATATGCTCATCTAAAAATTTAGAATAAAATATAATTAATTCAATATATATTAATGAAGAAAGTATTACTGAACTTGGCCGAAAAATATGATGATAATGGGATATTTCCTTATTTATTTAAGAAATAGTAAAACAATATCTTTGAAATCAGAGATAAGGTAATCTGTGATTGCTATCCAATGAAAGAAAGGGAAAGTGTAATAGTATCATAAATAAAAAAATGTTTTTGGTTTGAGGATGATAATATTTATAGTGGAAATCATAAGAAATTCATGAGTATTTTAGGGTTAATGAGTAAGTATAATTAGCTTTGCAAATGTAAGAATTACATAGAAAATTTAATGCACTTCTTATTTATAATCTAATTGTAAATTCTTTTGTGAAGTGTTTGCAAATAGACACAGGAGCTAAAGTAAAATATGAGGAAATAATTGAGATTACTCAGTAAATGTGTGCTACATAAGTATGAGGACCAGAATGCAGATCAAATTTTAAGGAGATAGGCATGTTTATCATGACTAAATATTACCCAATGTTTGCATGCTTACTATGTATAATTTGATGTATTAATGTAAATAAATTTAAAAATTTTAAAAGAGATATTCATTAAGAACAAGTTAAGTTTTGCATCTACTTCACCACTATAGATATTATTTCATAATGTATAAATAAAACTGCTAGTTAGGATTAGTTGTATATTGTATATGTCAAAATAATCAAAATGCTTTTGTCTTATTTTTTATTTCTAACTTGTAAATTAATATTCTGGAAAATATGTATAATTTTTTACTAGTACACTTGCTAATTTGTTAGTGACTCATTTGAAGATGGATAATGAAAATAGGGTACATTAACACAAGGGAATATTTTCAGTACTTAAGAAAGAAAATTTATGACCTTCACAGATAAATAGATGGAAGAGGAGCCAATCATTATGAGTGAGGTAACCAAGACCCAGAAAGACAAACCATATATTCTCTCTCATAAGTGGAACTAGCTTTGAATCTTTGGGTATGTGTGTTTCAGTTATAAAATCCATGGGTGTCAGGAAAGTAGTTAGGGGTCATGGTGTGGTGCTTCCTCTGAGCTGAGATAGAATGCAGACATATGAATTGGGAGAGGAGAATAATAGAAAAGGAAGAGTTAAATTGGATAGGGAATGGGAGAACAGAGTAGAGGAGTGTGTATGACGATGAATAACTGTTACTAAAGGCCTTTTGGACAAGGTCTTTTGGAAGCTTACTGTTGTAGAATTTTCCTAAATACACACACACACACACACACACACACACACACACACACACACACACAAAAGAAATTGAGTTACCCGTTAATCAGGGGACAATGTCATCAGCAACAAAAGACTAGGTAATAAAAAGCCCATAGCCAGGAATGGACTCCCTCTTTTCTAATTGTTGACCAGTGAGAGCCCATAAACCCTCAAACAATAATGGCTGTTGCCAATGCTTTTGGTTGCCTTTCATAAATTCATAGTAAGCCCCTATTATAAAGACACCTCTACATTGTGAATTGGAGAGCAAACATGGAGAAATTAAACTGATACCTCAAAGCTTCATCTCTACTGGCTAATTGTCATAGCCTTGGAACATGATGGGCATTACTACCAGAAGAGAAAAATCAACATCGACCTTACCTAGCTGTGAACACTGCAAGCTACACTAACTGACCTGGTAAGATACCACCATTGGTACAATAGTTACATGACTATTAAATGGGAATAACAAACCTTCTGTTCGCATTTAAGGTCCACTTCACAAAATGGAGTCCAGACCTGGCACTGTTATCAGGGTCAAGATACTGTGGCTACATGGGTCACAGACCATATAGGAGAAACTACTACTATTACTACGCTAAATAGATATAATATTAATTTGAGTCCTAATGACTTATTGTTATACCTATAGACTAGTGTATCTTTCAACTCTCACTGCAGAATCTTACTCATATAGCTTATGGAAATTAACACCAATACCGACAACTGGTCATTGTTCAGAGAATAATAGACAGTGGAGTGTTTGACCTTCAATGGAACAGTGTATCACAACCTCATGTCCCAAGCTCAGGGATCATTACGGAAGAATGGATGCAAAGACTGTAAGTGGTAGAGGTCAGAGACGAATACAAGAAAAAGCACGTTTGGACATAACAGAGCAATTGCATCTATGAATTCACTGTATTTATAACAAACCAGCACAAGACTGTTCAATTCCAAGTCAGACAAAAAAAAAGAAACCCACATGGATGGAGAACACAGAGAAGAAACGCCACCCCTAACCGAGGATCTACTGGCAATGGATTCCTGTTTGGAGATGGAGAATCAGTCTACATCAAGAGTGAAATACCTAGTAGGTTGATCATACTCAGTGTGATCTTGTACTGTACTCATATCCAAAAGCTTTTGAGGAACATGAATTAGAATTGATCTTTCCAAAAGGAAAAAACAATAATGAAGGACATGAGGTCATTGAGTAGGTAGTAAGGAAGGGGTTCTGAATATAATCAAAATATATTATGTGAAACTCTCCAAGGGTCAATAAAAATATTAAAGGAACAAAATGAAAAATATAACATTGTTTGGTTTAGTAATACATATAGATAAACCAGAGCTGAAAGGCAGCACAAGTGAATGATTATTACTATGTTCAATATACATCTATTAGAAGAGGAAGACGGGTTTTGCTGACAAAAATGCTCTACTTCAAATCATTGTTTGCCTTATGACTCTATAATTCATGTTCACTCACACATAACATTTCAAACCATGTTTTCCAAACAGTTTTATCTCCCAACTGAAAAGATGAAAAAAGAAATTGTGGATAATATCATTACTTCCTATGTGTCATTGGAGAAGGAAATAGTTCATATTGAGCAATAGCAATTAGAAAACCTACGGCAATAACCTATGCTATTTTTGGAGTCTCTGGACTACCCTGATCAACAACTAAAACTAAAGTTGCTCCTGTTTGGCACTGTGTTTCTTGTTATACAGCCTTCAGCTATACACATGTACATATGCACTCATGTATTTATTGAATGTGTATTTTTCATGGGAGCTTTCAATCTTCCATACTACCTAATCATTATTTATTGATCCTCTGTCTCCATCTCGAACTCTCCTTCCACCCTCCCTAGTCAAAGTACCACTATTCTCTCCATTTCCCCCTTGATAATAACTGTCTCCTATTATAACCCCTCTCTAGAGCTCCTTCTTCCCATTTACCCCAGTGGTTCCTTGTATAGCTCTCCCTCCTCCCTTCCAAGTCAAATATCCCCTTTTTCCTCATTTCCCACTCAGTAACACCTGTCTTCTACTATTCCCTTCTCTCCAGCTCCTTCTGATTTACCACCCCCCATTCCGTTTCCATTTTCCTGGCTCTTGTGGTTACATCTGGATATCTAAGCACATCTTAATTTGGAGCTAAGATACAAACGTGAGACAGAACATTACTTTGATTGTTTTTCAGTCTGTGTTACTTCAATTAGTTACGTCACTAACAGTTTCTAGTTCCATCCATTTACGTGCAAATTTCACGATTTTGTTTTTCTTCACCACTGAGTAGAACTCCCTTGTATAAATGTGTGATATTTTCATTACACAGTCGTAATTTGAGGGACATTTAGGTTGTTTCCATTTGTTAGCTATTGTGAAAAAAGATGTAACAAAATGGCTGTGCAAGTAGCTCTGCAGCAAGATGAGTCCATTGAATGTATACAAAGGGGTGGTGTGACTAGATCGTATGGTAGATTTATTTGACAATACCCCAGAGCAAGTTCATCCACTGGGGGGCTATGGGAGGGTGACAATGCAGAAGGGGGTGTAAAGTGGACTGTGATTTTGTGTATGAAATACACAAAAATTCAATAAAAATATATTTAAAAAAAATAGAAAAGAGTTTTCCACAGTGATTTCCTCAGAGGTTTCACTAATTTGCAGTCTCACCAGCAGTGAGTGAGGGATTCCCTTTCTCCACATTCATACCAGCATTAGTGTCATTTGTTCTTCTAAACTTAACCATCCTGATAGGGGTAAGATGAAATCTTATAGGTGTTTTGATTTGAATTTCTCTAAATACTAAGGATCTTGAACCTTTAAAGGTGATTCTTAGTCACTTTTATTTGTCCTTTTGAGTACTCTTTATTCAGGTTCTTACTCTTTTAATTGAGTAATGTGATTTCTTGCATCTTGTTTTTTTGAGTTTTTGCATATTCTGGATAATAATCCTCAGTCAGATGTGCAGCTGGTGAGATATTCTCCCACTCTATGGGCTTCCTCTTCACTTGATTAGTTGTTTTGTTTGCTTTATTGAAGCTTTTTATTTAAATGGGGTCCCACTCCTTGATTGCTGATGTTAATTCCTGAGCAACTGACATCCAATTTAGAAAGTCCTTCCCTGCACCTATATCTTGGAAGGTACTAACTATGTTTTCCTCCAGCAGTTTCAGTGTTTCAGGTTTCATAATTGGATATTTGGACCATTTTTTCAGTGTGATAGAATAAGTGTCTAATTTCATTTTTCTACATGTGGAGATACACTTTTCTCAGAAACATTTGTTTAAGATAGTGTCTTTCTTCTAAAGTGTGTTCTGTGCACCTCTGCCAACAGTCCTTGATTTCCTTCCAGAACATTGACCCTGTTGCTGAAGGTAGGACATACTTTGGACATAGAACTTGGACCAATGGAGTTGGAAATTACCTGGAAGCATCCTCTCTGAAGACTAATTCTCATATTTCTAGAGAAATATGCAAGCTACATATGGAGAAAGCCAATCAATTGTCCAACCCCAACTTTAAAGCCTAATAACCACAACAATGAACACAACAAACTATAGTGGTGCAGTAAGGGCACTTTTTCTTGGGAGTAATCAATAGCTATGTAGTTGGATTTAAAGCCCTCTCATTGGGAGGGAACTCATTCGTGGCACTGTAAACATAGCCAAGTACACATGATTGGCGAGGTCATAGATCCTAGAGAAAACCTTATCTTTGTCATATCCCTAGACAAATGTAATTTCTTATTGAATGCTAAATATGGATCCTTATATTTACAAGCAAGTATACCATTCCCCACTCATCAAACAAGCTTCTTTTTGCAAAAAGAATGAGATTGTTACAGAATTCCTCACTTCTTCAGTCATAGAGAATAATTACCTGTGAGATGCCAAGTCCTAAGCAACACATCTACAATGGAACCTATATACCTAATCTCATGCAACATATCAGAACAGGGGGTAAAGGATATTGATTCATCACTCAGTTCTCACCAGGGATCCTTCCTCATGCAATGCAATATATTTTTATAAATACAGAAAGCCACAAGTTGCAAAAATATAAAGAGTAAGAGAGTGTAGAGTATCTGTCCTTGATTAGGACTCCTATATTAAACATCTGCCACCCATGGCTCAGTGACCATTGCTGAAGATAGGGTAGAAAGACAATAAGAGCCAGGGGTATTGGATAACCACAAGGAAGCAGAGTTTTCCAGTCTTCTGGGAACTTGCTCATATGAAATTACAGCAATGGTGACAGTACGTGCAAGATCCACAGAAGCTCAAAACAGACAAAAAGTTAGCATGTAACTTGGGAAATGAGCAAGAAGCCCCAAGCTTAGCTGAAGAACTATGGATAGTTTATCACGGCTGGGCGAGGGAGAGCTGGTGTTCTTAAAAGGCATTAAGCTAGATAGGCAGGGCCTGAGATTCTGTCTTTCTTTTAGATGCCCTGGATCATACTCCCAAGTTGATGTTGACAGATGTTGGTTCTTACACCACAGATTTGAATTGCTATGATTCATGACATTTGGTATAACAGCATCAAAATGATGGATTGGAAAGAAGGATGCAAATCTGACCCTTTCACACTCCTTTTCAAAGAAATCACAAAAGGATAAAATGAAAATGATACTTGATTAGGAATTTAAATGAGTCAGAGTAATGACAGAATTAAAGGCACAAACTCTAATCCGCTGGAGAACATTTATAACAGTTTCTTGAAATAACTTTTCTGAGAGATGCAAATTAAATCACATTTGGGAATTTGGAAAGTCTGTTACTTTTAAAATGTTGTTATATTTTGTTTATTGTGTGGGGTTTTTTTAGGTTATTTTTTGTTTTGTTTTGTTTTGAGAGAGGATCTCATTAGGTAGCTGGTCTGAAACTTGCTATATAGACCAGGATGGCCTTAAACTCAGATATCCACTCATCTCTGCCTCCCCAGCACTGGGATTGAAGTTCTACAAAACATGACCCAGGAGTTAGTTTCTTTAAGATAAAATGCCTCTAGGTCTTTCTGAAATCTCTAAAGTACAAATACTTTTAAGTTCAGCAGCAAGAAAATTGATTGACACTAGGCATTTCTTTAGCAAAATGACTGAGAAAGTTCCTTCAAATAAGATGAAAAGAAGCTAGTCTAAGATTATAGAAACAAGGGGCTGGAGAAATGGCTCAGTGTTTAAGAGCACTGGCTGCTCTTGCAGAGAACCCAGGTTCGATTCCCAACACCCACATGGAGGCTAACAATCAGCTGTAATTCCAGTTCCAGGGCATTTGTCGCCCTCTTCTGACCTCCGTGGGCATTGCATGACACAGGTGCACTTGCATACATGAAGGCAATACACTCATACACATAAATTAAAATTAAAACAATAAATAACTGTTTTTTAAATTACGGAGGGATGAATGAGTGAAAGGGAAGCAACTTGTCCATCTTTGCATTCCCCCCTCCCTAGTATGTTGCTGAGTTAAAGCTTTTACCTGTTGATAAATGTTTGTTTTGCTCTTAAAAAATTTAAAGTAATAGAAATGAGATACGGAATAAATTGACTGTGAAAGGAAAAAGAAGTTAGACTAACTAAAATAATTAACAGAAATCTTAGTCCGTTAAAATGACTGCTAAGATTATTTTATGACACTGTAGATCATAAGGTTAGGTAATTCTCTATCGTAATAATTCTAGATCTAATTTTATGTTTATTTTTATTTTGTGTGTATGTATATAAGTACACGACATGCCTGTATGCCTCTGGAGACAAGAAGAGGGAGTTTTACTCCCTGGAAATAGAGATTCAGACTGTTTCAAGCAACATAGGTGGGTGCAGGGAAGTGACCCCAAGTCCTCTGCAAAAGCAGCCAGTGCTATTAACCTCTGAGCCATTTCTTGTAACCCAGTTGCTAGATTTAATTTAATGTGGTCTCTATGGAAAAGATAGTAGGCAGACAGATGTATGATAATATATAACTGGTTATGCTAGGTGAAGACAAATTTAGATGCATAGACACACAGATATATTTATTATGAATTTTACTGACACAAATGTATAGTACATAATTTGAAGGCAATAATATACATACTATTCTGTATCATGAATTATTTGTTAATTAGGTTTCATACAACTTTTTATTGATTATTTTACTCTTATTTGTCAGTTCTTTTTATAATTGACTAAGTAGGTTCTGAATTGAATGTTCATTGATTTTTCATTTTCATGTTATTAAAGTCAAGAAAAATGACAGAAATCTATGTCTTAAATAATTTGTTCCTTAAATAACTTCTTGGATGAACCAAATATTTTTGAATAGTAGAAGAATGTTCCCTTTTTACGCCATTCACAACGAAAAACACAGCAGTTGCCACACACATATTAAACATTTTTATTCACTCTTCCTTTTTTGTTTAGGATCTAACTCATAATGTCGCATTGGATATAGTTGTTATGTCTTAGACACAATAGTTTTTGAGGTTGTTGACAAGTCTCAGGCATGTTGTTCACATTCTGTGTGTACTGTCCCTCAGCTTGTTTTAATCATATTTTTACACATGATTACACTGAAACTAGGTGGGTTTTTTTTGACAAACCACAGGGATAAAGTTCCATTTTATTATATAATTTCAAGGTAAGTATTATCAATACAACATCACTGCTAACATTAACTTTAACTAACTGCCTGAGATAGTATTGTCAAGTTTCCTTGCTGTACAGGTGCTTTTTACCTCTACTTTTTTTCTATATTCTTTGGAAATTATTATGTGTAGCATCCTTTTTAAGTGTAAGGGGTTGTTTGGAGGATTGTCTCTGTCCATTATTGCTCCTACAAGATCATAATTTAAGGTGAGTCAATTCAAAAGAACAGAAATTATTTTCCATAGTTCTTGGGCTTTGGAACCAAAGATTAAGAAAATGTGAAGACCTGATTCCAAATCTTTTGTTCTCACATAAAGCGGGGCATGGTAGCGTGTGTCTATAATCCCCATGCTCCTTGTGGTAAAATGGAGGACTCAGAATCCTTTGAGCTCACATTTCAGCTAGCCTGGAATACATGGAGGAAAGCAACAAAGAGACTGTGTCCCAAACAAGTTAAAAGTCAATGTTAAACATCAAATGTTTTCCTCTGACTTCTACATGTACACCATGACATAGAAGTGCCTACATACACACAGGAAAACATATACACATACATGTATATCTTACAGACATCCTATACACAGAGAAAAAATCATTGAAATAAATAGTAGGTCCAGTGTCTTCTGAGGACCATTTGCTAGATCCTGAGATGGCACCTTAAATGTTCTGTCTTCTCATGTGAAAAGGCAAAAGAGTATAGAAGCCCTAGCTAGTTGCTTCCAGCCCCTTCATACTATGCTAATCTCGTTCCTGTGGACAAATGTCTGCTGAGCCTAAATTCCCCAGCTCTAAATATTGGTACATTGAGTATTAAGTTTCAAAGGTCACTTGGGAGGATACACAAATATTCAAATTTTAGCAATAATGCAACATTTACAAAACATATTATGCTGGGTGTGATGGCATATGCCTTTAATCCCAACACTTGGGAGGCAGCAGAGGCAGGCAGATTTCTGTGAGTTTGCCAGGCTGGTATACTTAGTTCCGGGCCAGCTGGAGCTACAGGAAGACCTTGTCTCAAAAAAACAAAATACCCCAAATACCTAATTCTTCAACATGGACACTTATTTCTTCTCCCTGATTCATTTATTTATCAGTCATTAATATCACTATGAATTTATGTTTATAAGTTTGAATAAGAATTCAATACTAGATTACTGTTTAAATTATTTCATCATAGCCAGTGATATCTCTTGATCATTGACTCCATTTGATATATTCACATCATTTTGCATGTGAGTCTTAAGTATAGTTTTATTTGTTAACACTATATTGCATAATTGAATTTCTTGTTGTCGTTGTTATTGTTTTTATTTTGAGACAGGGTTTCCCCTTAACCCCAGCTGGCCTGGATCTCACAGAGATCCACTTCCTCTGCCTCCAAATGCTGGGATTAAAGGCATGAGCCAATAGGGCAGGCACCTTTTTATTTCTTGCCTTTGTCTTAGAAGCAACCATTTTTCTAAACAGTATTAATTTTATTGGTGATTGCATTGCAAATAAACATTCTGAGTACTATAGGCACCCTTAATAATGGTGATATCTGGGTCTTCTGAGGTGTCCAAGCAAGGAAATATGTGCTGTTATTTATCAATGTATGTGCTCTTGCATGCAACAATTTTTCAAGATGTAGCTTTGTATATCATGCTGCATACAAACTTGTACAAATGTCTTTAACTCTGATCCACCATAACATGACTGTCCCATCATTGTAATATGTTACTTTAAAAATGTGAATCATGGAATTCACCATCCATCACTCTTGTGGGAACATAGATTGTTAACCAATTCTCTGTGGTTTGGCTTTGTCAAGAAGAATACAGTGCTGTTAAACTGTTCCATTTCTTGGTCAATATAGAGCCTACTTATTTCTGAAAAAATTTAGATTAGCAATGTTTTCCTCATCCTCTCAAAGGAGGTTTCATGCCTATAGATTAATTCATCATATTCTCTTTTTCATTCTGAAATTCCCCCAACTTAAATAATATTTTACTGTACACAAATCTCTTACTTTAACAGCATGACTCTATAATTTTGAGAGATGAATACTATCAACTATCCACCATTTTGCTACTATGCAGAATAACTTGAAAATAATCACCGTATTTTATCTATTTAATGTGAACCACCCAGTATGGTTGCTGGGTCCAAATTCAGATCTTATGCAAGAATAGTATGCACTTTTAATCACTGAGTCACAAAGTTGATTTTTTTTAATCATTGGAGAAATAGCTAGGAATTTGATTGCCAGGTCATATTGTAAAGTGATGTTTAGTCTTGATAGAAACTAGTGTCTTGTAAGCATGCGCATCATTTTTTAAATTGAATTTCTGTGATTTTCATACAATATCATTTGAAGGTATTATATTCCCTCCCATACCCCCACCGCCCCTTACTGTCCTTTGCTCAATTTAATATACTGTAATGTATATAATGTATGCTGTCATATGTGTGTGTGTGTGTGTGTGAGTGTGTGTGTGTGTGTGTGTGTGTGTGTGTATAATATGGCCTATGGAGTTTGATTTGTATCCCTAAATGTCCTTCAGTGGGGTCCATCCACTGGGCCCACCATTAGTCCCATCCTTGTATGTCACTGCCTTTCCCTCTTCCAGCATGCACCAATTGCTAAAAGATCCTTAGATTTGATTGTGATTTCTTACTCACTTCCCCATGTCTATGCTGGGATTTTGTCTGGTTTGAGTTTGCATAGAACTTGTGCGTGCTGTCACCATTACTGTGCATTCATGAGTAACTGATCCTCTGTATGAAGGACTCTGCTTCTTTCTGGTCACCCACCAACCCCCGTTCTTACAATCTTTCTGCATCTTCTTCTCCAATGAGCCCTGTGCCTTGGGAGGCAAATGTTTGAAAAAGGTGTCCTATTCAGAGATAAGCACTTTGCAGCCCCTTGTTTTCTGCACATTGGAGAATTGTGGGTTTCTGTGTTAATCAAAATCTGCGTAAGGACAGTTTTCTTGTTAAACTTGAGAGATGCATTCACCCTATGTGTAGAAGTTGCACTGAAGACATGTCACTTCGGTTAAGCATCTGAAAACCTACTTTTGCCACATTCCTAGACCAACATAATTTCTTACTTTATGCTAAATATTCATCATCATATTCACAGACAAGTCTACCTTTCACCTCACATCAAAAAAGCTTAATTTTGCAACAGATGGAGACTAGTGTAGAGTTCCATAACTGGTTAAACACAGAGAATAAGTGTATCACTTTTTAATCCAATCAGCAATGAATGAGAGTTCCTGTTACTCCACATCTTTGGTAGCTACTGTTGTTATTCATTTCTTTAAATATTAGCTGCTCTGACACAGAGGTGTGATATTTCATTGTTCTTTCAGTTTATTAGTTTATAAAACATGGTCAATTTTAATATTTTTAATTTTCCTGCATATTCTCATGCATGAAAAGTCTGCTTTTTATATTTTCTTATATTTAAATATGCTTTTCTTTATTTTAGTTTTAATAATTATTTGTATTTCTTTCAGCACCAGTTCTTTCTCAATGAATTCTTTTGCAAATATAGTATCCATATCTGTGACTAGTTTTTGTTCTCCTAGTAGTGTTCATATGAAGCAGAAATTTCACATTTTAATAAAACATTTAAAATGTTTTTTTTTATTTCATAAATCATGTATATGGCATAATTACCAGAAGCTCAAAGACACTCAGGAGTTCAACATTTTATTTTCTAAGTTTTATAATTGTTATAGTTCTGTCAATGATTAACTCAAAATAGTCTTACCAAAGTTAACTATAATACTTACATATGCAAAGTCATAAATTTATATGTTAATACCCAGGTTTCAGTATCATGTACTGAAAGAACATCCTTTGTTTCCATGAGCATTTAGTGGGTACAGCTCTCCTGGTTTGACTCTCCAGATTTCAGGGTAGATGATTTTTCATGCCACCTCAGTTCTCTGATAGCTTGAAGAAAAGTTGATTTTGAGGCTTTTAGCTTTTACTTGCCAAGATGGAATGACAACTTCTATGTTCTTAACGTGTTGGTACTAAAACTACATTTCCTATTTATTTTTAATGCAAATTAAAATTATAATTTTATATAATTTATTAACTTTCACTTTTATTGCTTGTGGATTTAATTAACTTCATTTTATTCTGGATATGTATGAAATGAACATTACAATCTTATCTGTTCTATGCATGAAATTCAGTGACATTAATTCCATTTGTGGTGCTATAACAGCCGTCATCAATGTCTGAAAATACTTCACAAACTTTTTAATGAACTCAAACCAATGCTTCATATTCACTCTTCAGTAAGTCCACTTCTTTCTACTGCTTCTTGATAGTATTTGTTCTCATTTCTATGCATTAGCCTGACACATGCATTTCATATACAATCATGATTCTCCTCTTATAATTAATTTCTTTCAATTATCCTATTTTTTAATCCACGATGCAGTATATACAGGTTAATTAGTTTTAAAGGGTGAAATATATACATATGCATACACGCAAATAAATGTATGCATTTGTCCATTGATGAATACTTGGGTTATTTATACCTCTTAGTTATCCTAAATAATACTACAATGAACGTTAGTATGTTTGAGTTTATATTTTCAATGGCTTGGAGTATACAACTAGGAATTGATTGTGAGGCCATATGGTAATTACATGTTTACATTTCTGAGGAACTGTCAAAATGTTTCGCATAATTACTGAACCATTTTACCCTTCAACCAGCAACACAGGAGGGTTCCAATTTTTCTGTTTCCTTATCAACACTTATTAATGCCTTTTTTTAAATCATAGTTGCCCTGATGTCGTAAATGCTGCAATCTTGTGCTTTTAAGTTGCATTTTTTTAATGGAATGATGAATGACATGAACAATGAGAATTTTTTTCATATGCTCATTGTTACTTTTGTATACCACTTAGGGAAATATGCATTCAAGTTTGTCCTGATTTTTATTGATTTTTTGTTAGTATTCTTATTTTCATTATTGTATGTGTGGGGGGGGCACGTGTGCATATGTGTGTTTATTGTGTGAGCACTTCTGTACTACACCCCCACATGTAGGTCAGAGGACAACTTTTAGGTGTAATTTCTTTCCTTCCACCTGGGCATCTGGGGAAAGAAGTTAGTTGACAGGCTTCCAAGCCACTGAGGCATTTTGTGAGTCACATATTATAATTATAGTTTGATTGTTTCTCTTTTTGTTGTTGACATGTAAGAATTAACTATGCTGGATATTGAAATTGAAAGTATATTTTCTAGTTAAGGAGTATATCCTTTTACTTTATTCATGATGTGTTTTGACTTCCAAATTTTTTAGATTTAGACAAATTTATTTATTTTTCTTCTGTTATTTGTCTTTTGGCAGAATCTGTAGGAACTAATTTTCAAATACAATGTCATAAAAATTCCCCCTTATAATTCTTGCTTTTCTTTTATTATAATTTATTTCTTATGTGGTGTGAAATAGAAGTCCAGCCTCTGTTTGTTCATGTAAATCTGGTTATCTGAGTACTCTGTACTGGCAAGACAATCTTTCTTCACTAACTTGACATATACATAATTATCATAGTGAAGAGACAGCTTTAAAATGGGAGCTAATCTCTGCTGAGAATCATATTCCAAATATGTAAGCAACATATCAAAATTAAATTTTCAAATAATCAGTTAATAAACTGAAAAGACAATTTTCAAAAGAAGTACAAACTGTTAATAAATAAATCAAATGTGTTCAACATCCTTAGTAGTAAGTGAAGCCAAAACCAAAACTGCCTTGAGATTTCATCTCACCTCACCCATAATGACTAGCTTCATTAAGATAAATTGGCATCAAATGATGGCAAGGATGCATGGAAAATGGAACCTGTATACACTCCTGATAGGAATGTAAATCATTCCAACTACGGTAATGACCATGGGGACTGCACAAAAATAAATAGAGACAGAACTTCCTCATGATCAAGCTATACCACTTCTGCATTTACACTCCAAAGAATCAAAGTAAACATACTAGAGAGACACTATACCTGTGTTTAGAATGATATTATTCAAAATAGCCAAGTTATAAGTTCAGCTTAGATTCCCGTCAATACTTGAATGTATGAAATAAAATGAACACATGTAAACACAAAACACACACACACACAAAACACACACACACACATACACACACACACACACTGGAGAATTAGCCATAAAAGGATGAAAATGTCATTTTCAGGAAAATAGATCAGGGAAAACACCATGTTAAATAAAATCAGTCGCTGAAAGATTACATTTTCTCTCATATGCAATAGGTGTGCATAGAAAGGTCAGAAAATAGAAGGGAAAATAATTATAGGAAGGAGAACTTGAGATAAGAGGGTCATGGATATGAATATGATTGAATTAATTTTTTCAAGTATGAAATCTATTATTTTTTAAAATACGCTTGTAAATATCTTCAAAACTGCAAGTTGCATGACTTTATATATCTCAGTTTTGTGACATTTAGTCTATGTATCTGTTCTTATCCCAGTAGGGTACTTCTCAGATTACTGTGAATTTTTAGTAAGTTTAAAATCGGAGAGCCTTTGTCTTGGCTATCTAGGGCCACATAAAATTCTATATGAATTTTGAGAATAAGTTTTGCTGTTTCTGTACAAAGTCTCATGATATTTTTTCAGGAATGTCCATGTCAGATTGCTATTACTGGTATATAAGAATGAAACTGATTTTTGCATTTACATCTTACATTCTTCAATTCCATGTTCTCATTAGGTCTAGCATCTTCTTGTGAATCCATACATATATATATATGTTTCTTCTTATTATTAGGCATTGGCCTTTTGTCCTATCCTTGGTAGAGTAGTATCAGCAATTATCTTGCTGAGTCAATTTACCAAAAATATCCTTCCAAAGGTATCTGACCACTATCAATATATGATTTGACTTCTGATACCCCACATTGCTGTTTCTAATGAATTCTTGAAATACTATAGCATCTCACCATTCATTCTGCAAATTGTTTGGGATGTTTCACACCAGGAGTACTGCTCAGAAACTCTTGACATACTTTCTATATAACACACAAATGGGTTAAGTACATGAATTAATGTATGAATGTAGAGACACTGTTCAAACATATTAGATTTGACTTTCCATATTCCCATTTCTTTTTTAAGTGAGCTATCCATGCATTTGTCTGTTTTGTCTGGAAAAAATAATTTGATCCCCACCTAGTCTCTCATGTGCACTGCTATTTGTCATATATTTTTCTTTCTTTTTCGGAATCTTCATACTTGCATTTCTCATTTCATGTACTGGGAACACAGGACTTCCTTCCTGACTCTTATGACCTCTTTGCTCAAGCTACATAGGAAAAGAACATGAAATATGTTTCCCACTGTGGTGATATATTGACTTTATGCCTTCTATCTGGAGAACAAGGGTACTTCAGAGACTAGATTTTTCCTAGGATGTTAGAGAGAACATAAGGTTAGTTTCTCAGTGCGAAGATCACCGTTACACCGGCATAAATTGTAAACAAGGCAGTGGAGATATCCAAGTATATATGTATTACTGTTAAGAAGTTCCCCTAGTGAGGAACCCCTATAGTGGAGCTGTAGGAATGTCCCCATACACGGGACAGATAACTTGGTATTAAGCTTTTCACCAGATATTGTAAACATTCATTTCTGGTTCCCCTCACTTCCTGCAAAAGTAAGTTTTTAAAATACTTTGCTACTGATTAGCCACTTTGGTTAGAGCTTCTACGATATATTTAGTTTCGTCTGTGTTAAAAAAGAATGCTTTCATCTGTTTTGCAAGAATCCTTGAAGTTATGATGCTTTCGGTTAATAATTTTCCATCCGAAAACCTCTTGTTCTTTGCCTATAAATATGCCTATATGCTTCCGGCATCTGAGAGTTTCTGCACTTTCCATCTCGCTCCACGATCCTCCCCCACCCCTTTCTCTGTTCTTCCTCCTGCTCTCCATCCTTGTCTCCTTCTTGTGGTTTTGACTCAGGGTTTTCTGTGTACCCCAGGATAGCCTGAAACTCATGATCTTCCTGCATCATCTGCCTCATCCTATCCAGTGTAGGTATTATAAGCATGTGTCATCAAGCTCGCCCTGGATTCCTCTTTTCCTCTACTACAAACTCCTATTTAATAGTCCTTTTCTTAAAGAAACCTTTCGATTCTGTCTTTGCAGTTGTCCTTGATAATGTTTGCTTTTAGCTGGAGGAGCATACCATTAACAGGTATAGATAGATTTCATCTTCCTGTCCACTTTAGATGTCCTCATTATTTGTCTAAATTTTTCCGCCTAAATTTCCAGTACAGTGTTGAACAGAAGTGAAAGTAGGTCTCTTAGTGTGTAAACATTAACTTCACGCCACAAGTCTTCAGAAACACACTTGGTTATATTGGTTATGTTAGGTTACTGATTGTTTTCTAACATGAAAAATTTTGTGTTTATTTATTTAGAGACAAAATCTAACTATGTAGCCCAGTTTGGGTTAAAGTCACAAGCTTCCTGCTTCTACCTCCAGTATGTTGGAAATATATGAGCACACCATCACACCACGCAGTTGTGAGCTTAAAAATTCTTTATTCTTTATGCCAGGACCTTGTCACAGAGATCTTAAGACTCAAGAAACTTCCAGTTTTCCTGAATATTTTTTGCTGCTCATGATAAACCCATTTTTTTAACAACACACTAACTTATGCTATTATAATAACATGATTTAATGTGGGGCTCCAGATAGCCTCAAGATGATGCTGGTTGCCAGAAAACCCATAGTGTTGAAACATTCAGCCTCACCTGCCAAACTCTGGGAAGACTGTAAGTCCGTAAACATTATTAAATAAATAGATTTACTAAATTCCTGGATTACTGAAGATTGAAATTGCAGGAAGAAAGATTTGCCTAGGAATGACATGGAGGCGTTACTCTTCCCCTCCAACTTCCCATAATGTGTTCCATCCATTTTCCCCCTGACTATAATCTGCATTCTTTGTAAAACTCCTTTGTAATAAACAAAGAAATATAAGTAAAGCATTTTCTTGAGTTTTGTGAGCCATGTTCGAAAATTTTGGCACATTGTTTTCAAGTTTGTGTTTGCCCTTCTCTAATGAGTTAGTGCATGCTCATTCTTCCAGAGTCTAGTCGAGTTTGAGAGAAATTACTAATTCTTCTTTGCATAATTAAAAAAAAACCACCAACAAAGCATGTAATGTTGGAATTTTCTTTATAGAGAATGTTGATTATCCTTCACCCACTCTCCACCTTTTATTTTGTGAAGATAGAATCTCACAGTGATCCTGAAGCTAATTGATTCAGTAGGAGTGGCTGGCCACTGATCTCCAGATATCCAACTGTCTCTGGCCCCCCCTTACCCTGGGGTGATGAGTATGGCCACCACACCAGGCTTTTTATGTAGATTTTGGAGCTCTGAACTCAGATCCACATGATTTCATTGCATGCACTTTACTGACTGAGCCATCTCTCTATCTTCTTATTGAGACATTCCAAGTACTATTTCAATAATTTGTTATAAGTCTGCTCAGATTTTCTATTTCTTTTTGACTAAGCATATAAGTTGTGTGCTTAGCTATGTTAATTTTACAAAATCGTGGCTCTCATTATGACATTTTCATACATATACAAGTTAATTTGATTACATTTAGTATGCCCATGGTCCACACTTAACCTTTTTTAACTGGTAAGCTGTTTCTTGATAGCCCTACTTTCATGTCTTTTCTGTTAGCTTCATAATATGATAATCTTCAAGAGAAAAATTTTTTCCAGCATTTTATTTTTGAAGTGTATATTTTTAATCCTTTTCATGTTCATTTGTGTTTTTATATATACACCTATGTGTAGGTATATATTTTAATATAAAGGTTGCATTTAATATCCTAATTTATTTCCAAATTCCAGACATGAATTTTTTCAAAGATGTATAAAAATATTAAAATGTCAAATAGCAAAAGAACCTAGTGATTAAATTTGCAAATGAACTGACATCATCCATTTTAATGTAGGTTTTCTAAAGTGAATAATTATTGTCCATAGAATTTTT
>NW_008339433.1:7237863-7250548 GCF_000622305.1 Nannospalax galili | reverse complement strand
ACTATGTGTATAGGTGCATGATCTGAATGTATGCAAGTGCATTTGTGTCATGCAATGTCCGTGGAGGCCCAAAGAGGGCTTCGGATTCTCCTGGAACTCGAGTTATGTATGTTATGTATGGTTGTTAGCCACTATGTGGGTCCCAGAATTTAAAACCAGCTCCTCTGCAAGGGCAGCCAGTGCTCTTAACCACTGAGCTCTCACCAAACTTTGAATTTTAATACAATTTAATTTAGATTTTCTTTAACATTTTTTCCATTCTGTATTTCATTTATGTCTACATCTATCTGTTCTGGATAGATTGGCATTTTTTCTACTTCCTTAAGATATATACTTGGGGCTGGAGAGATGGTTCAGGGGTTAAGAGCACTGGCTGCCCTTGCAGAGGACCCAGGTTCAATTCCCAAAACCCACATGGTTGGTTAACAATCATCTGTAGCTCCAGTTCCAGGGGCTCTGACACCTTCTTCTGACCTCTGCAAGCATTGCAAGACACGGGTACACTCACACACATGCAGGCAATAAACTCATACACATAAAATAGAAAAAAAATAAAATATTTTTAAAAAGATGTATACTTAGGTTACTTATGATGTGGGTTTTCACTGTTTTAAACTTTATTCTCATTAATGACTTAGTTGTATACCATGAGTTTTGGTATGCTGTGTATTATCTTTATATGTAGCTAAATAATTTTAATTGCTCTTTCACTTTTCTTTTTGTGTATTCATCACCTAAGTGTGAAATATTTAATTTCCTCACATTTATGAACTTTCCAGTTTATTTCTAGTGGCATTAGTTTAATGATTTCATATTAAAATTAATAGAGACAGCTTTGCATTATAATTTATTATGTACTATGGCAAATATATCATGTGTCCAAAAGAAGAAATATTCTGCTGTTGTTGAGTGGAGTGCTCATTGCCTATGTCTTAGGTATGAATATCCAACAGTATTATTGAGAGACTCTAGTTCCTACTAAATCCTTTCACATTGCTGAAGTTCTGTCTGGTCTTGTATCCATTATGGAAAGTAATATATTGAAATCTCCAACTATTGCTATAGTTTTTATTGCTATAGAACTGTTATTTCTCCCTTTAATTTTGTTATTTTTCTTTTATATATTTTGGTTAATTCATATGCTTTTATAATCATATAATTCTTTCAGAGTTAACTCTTCTTCATATTTAATGTCCTCATTTATGTTTTGTAAAGATTTTTCACTTAAATTTTATTTTTGTCTGATGTTATTATGGTGATTTCTGTCATTTCTGGTTATTGTTTTCTTAAAATATCTTTTTATTTTAATTTTATCCTTGTTTTCCTTTAGAATTAATGTGAATATCTTGCATATAAGATAACGCTGGGTAATGCTTTCATCCTTAAGTTTCCCTATTTTTACATCCTCATTGACAAAATTTGTCCACTTATATTTAAAATAACACCACATGTAGATGAAATTATTTCTGCTATTATGTTACATTTTTTGTTTCTTTTGTACCCATTTAAAACTTTCTTTACATTTTATTTTTGAAGTGTATATTTTTAATCCTTTTCATGTTTATTTGTGTTTTTATATATACACCTATGTGTAGGTATATATTTTAATATAAAGGTTGCATTTCATATCCTAATTTACTGGCAATCGATTTCTATTTAATATAAACTTAATTCACAATGTCGACTAAAACTTCTGCTCTGTCCCATTCCTATATATTTTTGTTCCAAAACACATTTTTATATAGCCTATGTTCAATATCATATATACAATAATGCTTTATGAATTCCTCATTAAATACTGTGGGAAATAAAAGATGGAGATAAAGACCAAAATATAATAATAGGCTTCTCTGTTTAAAGCTGTGAGTATCTTTTGTCTACAGGTATAAATAAAGATATTTAGAAGATAGTTTCATGCTATACTAATTATTAAAATACACTACTAACTTCATAATTGAACTTATTACCTCCCCAATCATGCATTGTTAACTATGCTTACAGTACCATGTATATATTCCCTCTTGTGGAATTGGTCTCAAATCCAATCGGAGGGTAGTTGGTGACCCTTACCACAATCATGTGACTGTTGCACACATAGACAGAACTTCTGAAATTTTAAATAAAAATCCCCATGATTTTTTTCAAATTTTTCTTCAATTCACATGAAAAATAAAAGCCGTCTAACATATCTTATAGTATTCTAGGGCTACATGTTAAAAGATAAGAGTTAGGTTTTCTAGGCCTTTAAAAAAGAAAAGTAGTAGCAAATGATATGGTATGTGTCGGGAGAGTGGTAGGTGGAGGTAGAAGTGAAGGAGAAGATCTGAAAGTGATCAAAATACATTATATGAAATCTCAAAGAATCAATTTTAAAAACTAGAATGGAATGGTTATTGATTTGTACTTGATGATGCACTTATTTTTCTTTCTTAGTTAACTGGTGTTACAAAAGAAACATTATGAAAGAAGAAAGCTACTTACCATAGAAACAAGTCTAAGTATTCATATGAATTCAAAACTTAGACAAAAAGTCAATTTATATAATATATAAATGTGTGAAAATAACTGGATTATTCACTTCCCTTTATAATCATTCCTGTCATTATTGTTTAGATTCAGTACTTGCCAAAATGTATGCATTAGGACAAACTATTTTGGGGGATGGTATTCTTTCTCAATTAAAAGTCACTGGTGCATAGAAAATCTCCATCTATTCAATGAATGAAAAAGTGAAAATACATGGTATTTTAGTAGCATGTTAGAACAGCATACAATACTGTCATTCCCTAAGCTGTAATTGCAGGCAGTGCTTTGGGAAGAAGCAATTTGATTCTAAATATGAGATGCATACAGCCCAGGAAGGTTCAGTGCTAGAAAGTATTAATTCTTTTAGTTATTCTGGAATATCTCACAAACAATTCCATTTCTGTATCCTCAAAAATATGGCTTTGATCACAAAACTACCACAGAACACCATGTCAAGCTTAAACAGTCAACTACAAATGCATTAGAAATAGAGAGAGAGAGACAGAGAGAGAGAGAGAGAGAGAGAGAGAGAGAGAGAGAGAATACATCCTGGCATCTCAGAGTCTTAGAGGATGATGAATGAGGTTTGCTGTAGGAGGTACATAAAATTCCTATTGTACCAAGTATACCTAATGGATTGAGGTATAAATCTAAAGAATCATTTTTATTATAGACATGGCAGTTTAAACCAAAGAAAAAAACACTAAAACCTAACATTTATTAAACTTTTATTAATTTAAATTCAGGTTTAATGGTCAAGGAAATATTGGCATTTTGTCACATTAAGTTTGAAGTTATCACAAAGACGCATCTTTAAAGGTATTAGAACCAGATCGAGTCAAAAAGATATTGTTTTCTATGAAGACACTCTCTTGAATAGTTTGTAATATGAGAGTGTTATTCTCCAATCAAAATCTCACAGTACATCTCTTTAACTACACTCAAAGTAAATCATAAACAGCCATGTGACTCAAGTTATGAAATTATAAATATCACTCTATTTTTCAATTTCTTTTCTTTTTCTATTGTTATGTAAGATATATTAATGGCAATATCCAAAACAAACCAGAAAACTCATGGACAGTTACCAAAAACATTATTACATGAGAGAGAAAAATGCTTTGCAAGTGAAATTTAGAATATACGGCCCGGTGATTGATTGGAAGCCTAAAACACCTGCACTAATATGGTTTGCTCCATAATACACGCCACTAGAATGAAAAGGTAGGCAATGCAACTGACTGGCCAATAATTGGTTTGATCTACTTGTTACCTTATGGCTACTGGAGAAAAGAGACAATCTCTTACAGAGATAGGACTCTTGGAAGGTTGACCAGGCTCCAGTGGATGGACCCACACTGAAGGACATGTGGGAACACAAACCAGACTCTATAAGCCATATTGTATATATGGTAGAGTAGTTTGAATTTGCTGGCGGGGGGGGCGGGCAGTGTAGGGAGGTACAGATGGGGGATGGGACCTAAATATCATCAAATTTTACTGTACTAAAATTTAGAAAAAAACAACACATTTTTTATCTATATCTGACCTATATATTCTAAGGGCAGAGAATTTAATGAGAATATAATAAAGTACATTAAGCACTCTATCACAGCTAAAAATACCACTGACTGGCTTTAATTTTTCCATTTGCCATTTAATCCTAAACAAACTGGTTATCTAAGAACATGAGAACCCAATTGCATATCCTATCATATTATACAAGAGGCAAAATTTGAACTCTGAATTCTGTTAGTTATAGCTAGCTTCCCATACTTAAGAGTCATTTTATTAAGAGGAAATGCCACAGTTTACACAATGACTGCTTAGTAAATACTTGACCTTTGTTAAAACTACTATTAGGCATTTTGAAATGTTTTTCCTAAGGTGTCAAAAATTACCATGAAACTGAAATAACATGCTTTCTTTTTCAGGTTGTCTGACATGACCTTTAAATAAAATAGCATTTGTTTTAGAAAGAAATGAATATTTATTTCATTTAATATTTATTTCATTTAATTGTACAGTGATTGTTTTGGATTTGTCAAGGACTGTGCTAAATCTTTCACATGTATCATTTCCTTATTCTTAAAAACATTTTTAGAACAAAAACTAAAACTTAGAGTGATTTTGTAGTTGAATTAAACTCATGTATCTAATAAAAGGCAGAGCCATTATGTGAGTGTATTAATTGAATGTTTAACCTAAAATTTTTGCATTTTTTCTGATATTTTTCTTATCATAAACATCTACCCCAACTTCATTACAATATTTCTAATGTACTGTTATTTATGAAGTTATAGTGCAAGAAACTCTATTACCAGTTTACCTCAATCTCATTATTCCTAATATTTTCAGGCAGGTAGTTATTTTTGATGCTGTCAGGTAAGGACTATTCTGTGCATCATAAGATGTTGCACAGTGTCCCTGGCTCTAAACCACTAGATACCAGTGGTGAGCTCTGTCCACATCTAGTTGTGATAAGATAAATTAAAGGTTTCTGGAGAGAGTTAAATATCCCAGGGGAAAGGGTAAAGAAATTAAGGGTTTTTTTTTCTGTCTTTTTGAGATAGGACCTTCCTGTAGACTCAGCCAGCCTGGAACTGAATATAGACCAGGTTGGTCCTTGAACAAAATCCCCATGTCTCTGTCTCCCAAGTACCGAGATTAAAGGCCCATGCCACCATGCCCAGCACAGGATTATTTTTTTGAGAATTGTCCTTCTAGAAAGCAAAGGTCATGTTTCTACTTTTAGTCATCAAACCTATTATTTACTGCTAGAATTTCCAGTAGCATAACAGAATCAAAAATCCATTACAGATAATTTAATTCTTTTATTTCCACAGAACCTAGGCAGTCATTTTCTACTGTTTTGTTTTTCTCACTGGGTTTAATTTACAACAGTCAGTTAATTTTAAGTGTTTTTAATTCTTGAGGTATATTTAATTATCCTATTTCAGTATTATAACAAAATCTAAAAATAGAGAATATATGAAATCAGACAGGGAGTATTGAGGGGGTGGAAATACAAGAATCAGTATAAATACAACCAAAACATTTTATAAAACTCCCTAAAATTCAACACAAATGAAAAAAATATGAACACTTGAAAATGTTGACTATAGGGGCTGGAGACATGGCTCAGTGGTTAAGAACACGGGTTGTTCTTGCAAAAGACCCAAGTTTGAATCCCAGCACCCACATGGCAGCTAACAACTGTCCTTAACTCCAGTTCCAGGGGATCCGATGGCCTCTTCTGTCCTCCACAGGCATTGCATCAATGTTACTAAACCTATTTCATAAAATAAAAGGGAAGGAATGCTACTTTGATATTGATAAAAGAAAAAGAAAAATAGCAAAAAGAAACATGTAAGAAAAAAATTCTCAAAAAAAATACAACTGTCCATAACACCAGTTCAAGGGGATCTGATGGCCTCTTGTGCCCTCTGTGGGCAATGCACAAACATGGATGCACTCACCTACATGCAGGCAATACACTCATACACATAAAATAAAAATAATAAATAAAATATTAAAAAAGAAAATGTTGAATACAGTAAAAAAATTCTAAGATTTCAAATGTCATCTTGGACAACAGTTCTGCTGAGGTTGGCTTGGAAAGTGGAATATAAGAGAATATATTATCTGCAGGCTTTAATTTATTAAGTCTAGTAGTTTGCAATATACTCTTAACTAGAAATAGAACAATATGAAGTTCCATGGGGTAGAAATACACGCACACAAAACTTTGCAGTTAGTATTTTTTAATATATAATTTTTTATAGTGTTTAAATTTTATGTGTATTACTGTATGTGTATATTGTGTCCATGTGTGTTGTGCAATGCCTGAAGAAGTCAGAAGAGGCCGTCAGATCCCCTAGAACTAGCATTAAGGATGCTTGTTTGCTGTCACGTGAGTGCTGTTGTCCAAGATGACACTTGAAGACTTACAAATTTTTTTGCTCTGCAGAAAATAATTCATTCCTCTGTAACACTGAGCCATCTCTCTAGCCCCATGGTTAATATTTTTTTCTACAACTCCCTGAGTATGTATTGTAATTTAAATAGGTCCTCCTCTTTCAAAATTTACATATTTTCTTTTTATATACTTGTGTTGGATAGCTTTAGTGTCAACTTGACACACCTGAGTTGAGGGAGCCTCAACTGGGGAATTGTCTCTATTGGACTGGCTGGAGCCTCAACTGGGGAATTGCCTCTATTGGGCTGGCCTGTGGCCATGTCTGAGGGGCATCGTCTTGATGAGTGATGTGGGGGAGCCCAGCTCACTGTGGGTGGTGTCACCCCTGGGCAGGTGGGCCTGTGTTGCATAAGAAAGCAGGCTGATCAGGGGCCAGGGGAGCAAGCCAGTAAGCAGCATTCCTCCATGGCCTGTGCTTCAGGTCCTGTCTCCAGGTTCTTGCCCTGAGTTCCTACCTTGAGCTCCCTGATGAACTGTGATCTGGGATATGTAAGCTAAATAAACCCTTTCCTCCCCAAGTTGGTATCGGTCAGAGTATTTTGCCACAGCAAAGAAAAAGCAAACCAGAGCAATACTGTCAGTTGATAATTTAATGAAAATTACACAGAATGAATTAGTTTTGTTATGCACTTACTCCAGTTTCTACACTCATCACCTCTATCCTAGGGAGGATAGGCTGTTTAAAGTTTTTCAAATAGCTTCCAGAAAGCCACATATGTCCTCTATTGGGCTGAGAACTCAGCAGCAATTAATCTCTTTGGACTATGATATACCTCATTGTTTCTTCAAAGACTACATGCCCTATTTTCAACGATATAAGCTTAGCTCTACTTTTACATACTTGGGGCTGCTCTTTTTTTTCTCATTTACTTTTTGTAGAAAAAAACAAGATATAAGAATTGCTTTGGTGCATTCTTATGCTATCAATAAAGTATGTTTTTAAAACATAAGCTTTGGGTTAATAGCTAAAATTGGAGTGAATCAGAGCTGTGCCACCAGAGAATACATCCATACCCTTCTCTATTAGCCCTTGTCTGAAAGGCTCCATGTTATATTTCTAGCAGTGTTAATTATTGTTTATTACTCTGTCATTACACTCTTCTTCCAAAATAAATAATATTTATGCAACACTAGAACAATACATAACTGTGTGTTTGTTGTGTTCATTCAACATTGAGGCTTCTTTTCAAAATTGCGTGGCTCAGCTCTAACTGCTGTTCATGCAGAATCATCATGCTTTCCAAAATACCCTGCCAACTTGTTTGTCTTTCCATACATATTTTTTTCTTTGAGAATTAGAGAATAGTAATTAAGGAATTCCAGGTAGTCTGATGACCAGAAGATAATCCCATCTTGAAGCCATTAGAATCCTTACACACAGAGGCTTTGCGTTTCTCAGAGGTATGGCTATCTGATTTCTGTTATATCTTCATGTCATATCAGTGTCCCCTTCTGTTTTCACAGTACTATCTTAGAGAGTCTTCAATCCCTTTCCCTATTTAGTACTGTTCTACCATATAGTCATTCTAAGAGCAGTGTCTGTCAGAAAACAATCACCACAAAAACCAACACTGCCCTGTACTAAGTCAATAATTTGCAATGCATTTAACACTTATTTTCACTGTGCCTTATATTTTTATATAATTCAATGTTAATAAACCTATTTCATAAAAAAGGGAAGGAATGCTATCTTGATATTGATAAAAGAAAAATAGCAAAAAGAAACATGAAAAAAATCTCAAAAAAATACTGGCAAGCCAAATTTGTGAACACTTCAAAGAGATCATTCACCCTTATCAAGTTGGCTTCAATTAGGGGATACAAGGAGAGTTCAACATAAAAAATAATAAATATGATAAATATGTCAAAGAAATAAATTATATAATCAATTAATAGATGTAGAAAAAGTCTTTGAGAAATCCAACATCTAGTCTTGTTAAAAAAAAAAAACACTAGTAAAACTAGGAACAGAAGCAATTTACTTTAACATAATAAGAATATATAAAACAGACCTATACCCATTATTACAATAAATATAAAATATCTGAATGTGTTTCCAGTAAAATCAAAAATAAGACAAGAGTGGCTACTCCATTCATATTGAAAGTAGTGGTTGAAATTTCAGATAGGCCATTAATACCAAAGAAAGAAATGATACAAGTAGGGGAAGAGGAAGTCAAATGACACTTATTTGCAGGTAAATGACGGTGTAATGGAGCAATGCTTAGATCTCTAGCACAACACTATTACTTCTGAATGTAGTTTTCATAAAGTAGAATACAAAATCTACTTTGAAAACTATTTCAGAAGATTTCCTATATCAAATAGGGAACATGTTGAGAAAGAAATCAGGGAAGCAACCTAATTCAAAACAGCTTACAAAATACTTGGAATCATAGCTGAAGAACTATTGGCAGCTGATTACTTCTGGATGAGAGAACATTGACTTTGTTTAAAGGGGAGACTCTAGATAGGATGACTATACCCCAGTGTATGAACCTGTGCTGAGGGGTGTTTGGGTACACTATCTTGACTCAATAGATATTAACACATATGACAGAATACATGAAATCCTTTGGGGAGGCCAGTGAGGGGGTGCAGATGTGGGAGGTTTTATAAAGATGATTAAGATGTTTTGTATAAAATACACAAAACTTCAATAAAAATATACATTAAAAAAGAATAAATTGCTAGAATTATAAGAGGGCCCAAAATATCTCTAGATAATAATATGTAAAATTAATTCAACTTCTACACATCTACAAAATAAGAAACTATAACATTGACCAATAAAATACATAAAAGAAATACTTGGACTCAATCTAACTGAAGAACTTGCACATCTCTACAATGAAAATTTTATAAAACTGAAAAATGAATTGAAAAAGATGCTAAAATATACCATAAATTATCATACAAAAATCATTATTCTTCCTACACAGAAATCTTAAATACACTGAGGAAAAAATTATGGAAATGATCCAATTCAAAATTGTCTCAAAAATACATTGAAATAAACCTTAAAATGAAGCAAACAAATCTAGAATGAAAACTTTAAAACTCTCAAGAATCAACTGAAGAAGACATTATGAAATCAAAAGACCCATGCTCATGGATTAGAAGTATCAATAATTTCATAAAATCTCTCTGTTCAAGAGTAAGTTCATTCATTTCTCATTTCTATAATGTTTTATGTGTAATAATTCTAATTTGTGTGGTTGTTATGAAGATTAAATTTGTTTATATATGTATAGCTAGAAGTTCTGAGTGTCACATTGTTTAGATGGCAACACACAGATTAAATAGCATTCTTATCAACATGCCAATGCTAGACAAGATCAGGCACAGATAACTAGAGGCAGAAATCTAAACTTAGATCCCCATTTCTTATGCTTTGTAAAACTCCACTAAAAATGGGCCAAGCATCACAACATAAGCCCTGATAACTTGAATCTGACAGAGGAAAAGGTATGGAATACACCAGAAAGGCATTTCTGAGTAGGACTCCGATATTGTGGGTACTATATCAATGATTCACAAATGGTGCCTTGTGAAACTAAAAACCTTCTGTGCAGCAAAAGACACCATCATTAAATTGAAGGGGCACCCTGGAGAATGGTAAATTTCTTTACCTGCAGTTCACCTGATAAAGGGTTAGCAGCTAGAATACACAAAAAACTCAAAGAACTAAACAACAAAAACAAGCAAAATGAAAATTGGGGCAAAGAAATAAACGAAGAGATCTCAAGCGATGAAACACAAATGACTAAGAAATGCATTTTTTGAATTATTCAACATCCTTAACCATCAAGGAAATGCAAATTAAAACTAGTTTGCGATTTCATCCTACCACAGTCAAAATGCCTAAAAACAAAACAAAGCTTGACAAATGCTGGTGAATGTATGGGGACAGGAGATCAGATATTTCACTGCTGGCTGGCCTGCAATCTAGTACAGCCACTATGGAAATCAGTGTGAAGGTTCATCAAGAAACTAAAAAAAACTATAGGTCTACCACATGATTCAGCCATACGACCCTTGAACATATAGCCAAAGGAGTGTCTTTACTACTTCAGAGCCATATGTTCATCTATGTTCTGTGCTACTCTATTCACAAGAGCCAGAAGACGGTAACAACATGCATGATAATATCCACTCATGAGAGAGCACATGCAATATTTGTCTTTCTATCATTGGGTTACCTCACTTAGGATGATTGTTTCCAGTTCCATCCATTCACCTGTGATTTTCATAATTTTGTTTGTTTTAACAGTTGAATGCTATTCCATTATGAATGTGGATATTTCTTAAACTACATACATATACAAAATAGAAGGAGTTTAAATACAGTTATTATATAACAAGATTTCAATAGCTTTACCTTTCAACAAAGGCAAGCAAATAAAATGTCCAGTGCAGAGAATGGACCATCTTTTCTTGGAGGTGTTGATCCAAGGAGTTCCCATAGACTCTCAAACAATACTCATTGTAGCCATTACATTACATGTTTTGCTATTCTGATCTTGAAGCTTTAACTCTATTGCACTAAGGGACTACACATGGTACAGGAAAAGAAATAATTCACCATATACAGCTCTGAACCCTGCAAGCTACAATGACAACTGGCCTTGAAAGGTATGGCCATTTCTGCTATAGTGACACAAATTTTATGTGTGTAACCAGCCAACTAATGTTTGGATATAAGGCCTACTTCACCAGGTGTAGCCCATACTTGACACTGTATTCGTGGCCAAGAACCTATGCCTTGACAGGTCACAGGCTATAGGAGAGAACCTGCTACTAAGACGGTATTAAATTGGTTCCTAATTACTTGCTGCTATTACTCTGCATTAGTGGATCTCTTAATTCTCAACACAGAAGCTTGTTCTTGCAGATGACAATTAACAGAGATCAATGGCTTGTCAATGCACAGATAATAAGGGGGTTCAGAGGAATCAACCATAAATGGGAAGCCTATATCACATCTTCTCCTCCCAAAGCTTAATGCCATTGGAGAAGTAGGGATGGAAATGTGATAGGATCCAGAGGTAGTAGATGAATACAAGAGAACTGTGTTATTTGGGCACCACAGGATACTTGCATATATGAACCCACAGCACTTATGATACCACGCACAAGACTTATGAACCAAGCGAGAGAGAAACCCAGCATGGTTAGGGAAGGTGCCTAAGAAACTTCATCTGTAGACAAAGATCAATTGGCAATTTATAGTTGCTTGGTGAAGAGGAGTCAGTTTTCTTTACTTTTGTGAAACCTGGTAGATTGATCACAATCCAAGGGATAGACCCGAACTCCCCATAGTATTTAGGTACCACAGATTATGCATGATATACCATAGTTATGTGATGGTAGAGACTGCAAATGGGGCTCCCGATGTAACTAAAATACACTGTATAAAATACTCAAGTATTTAAAACATTTTTAAATACAAAAATTATTATACACTTAAATAAGAAAGCAATCTTAATGTGAATTTAAAAGTATAAAAGACTTCTGATTGCCAAAATAACTTTGATCAAAAAGAGTAAAGCTGGAGCTATCACCATACAAATTTTCAAGTAATAGTCATAGAAAGAGCATGATATTGACAGAAAAAAGACAGAAGTAAATGAACCAAAATAAAAAATCTAGACATAAGTAGATAGAGCCATTTGATTTTTGACAATTATACTAAAGATTTCCATTGCCGCAAAAACAGCTCTTCAAAAAAATGGAACAAATAGTGCCTAGAAAGTTGAATATTTACATGACTTGATTCTTATCTCTCACCGCGCCCTCCCTCCCCAAAAATCAACTCCAAATGTGTCAAAAGCATTAATTTAAGACCTGAAAGTTGGAAACCGCAAGAGGAACTCGTAAGGATATTCTGAAAAGGGCACAGGAGTGACTGGAGAGACCAGTCTTTGATTAAGATCGGTGGCTGCTCTTCCAGCACCCATGACAGCTGAAAGCTGGCACAAACTCCAGTTCTAGGTGATCTATCAACCTCTTGTGACCCCCATGGGCTTTGCAAGCAAGTGCTTCACTCATATCAATGTAGATAAACCAGTCAACATATAAAAATAAATAAATAGACTACTATCCTCAGGCCTCTTGGGGTAAGTCTATAGCGCAGCTCTCCGCGCCGGGACTCCCTAAGCGACATTCACCCTTCCATCC
>NW_008339433.1:7232471-7232699 GCF_000622305.1 Nannospalax galili | reverse complement strand
AGAATATATAACGAACTTAAAAAACAGAGACCCAAAACAAGAAGCAACGCATTTGAAAGATGGGCTAAGGAGCTGAACAGAACTTTTGCAAAAGAAGTAAAGATGGCTATGAAACATCTAAAAAGATGTTCAACATCACTACTAATCAGGGAAATGCAAATTAAAACCACTTTAAGATTTCACCTTACCCCAGTCAGACTGGCTAAGATCAAGAGAACAAATGATGCC
>NW_008339433.1:7220481-7230490 GCF_000622305.1 Nannospalax galili | reverse complement strand
TAAATGACACTCAGGAAATAAGAACAATTAAATCCAAATGGGAATTTATAGAATTAAAAAGTTTCTACACAGAAAAGAAAATACTTCAATGAGTGATGAGACAGAAAAATGGCAGAAAAATTTTTGCCAGCTATACATTTGACAGATCACAATCTAGAATATGTAAAGAACACAACAGACTAAATAATAAGAAAACAAATAACACAATAAAAATGGGCTACAGAACTGAACAAGAAGTTCTCAGGAATAAACATAAATGGACAACAAATATTTAAAAATGTATTCAATATCCATAGTCATCAGGAAATGCAAATTAAAAGCTCCTCTGATATTTCTTCTCATTCCCTTTAGAATGGCTATCATGAAGAAAAGAAATGAACAAATGTTAACAAATCATAGAGAGGGTGGGGAGAAAGAGGAATACTCACTCTCTGTTGGACTTTTTGAAAGCAGGGTTCTGGTTTTTCAAAAGTTTAAGATTAGAACTACATATAACCCAGCTATACCACTCCTGAGCATATACCCAAAGGATCAGTATCCTACCACACAGACAGTTATTCATCCATGTTTATTGCTATTATATTCACAATAGCTAAGAAATGTCAACAGCCGAGATGCCCATGAACTGATGAACTGCATATTTTTTTACTAATTATAAATCATTGCAATCCTTTATAATACATGTTTACTAATGAAAAGAATGAGATCATTTGGAAGAATGTTACTAGTTTGTGAGTCGTATAAAAATCAATATGCTGACTTAGAAAAAAACCCTAAGAATAAAACAAACTAAAGACATTAAAAACTTCCACAATGAAAAATTTAAAACACAAAAGAAAACAACTGAAGGCACTAGAAGAGTGAAAAACACTCCAAACTCCGGGAAATGCAAAATTAATATCGTGGAACTGTCTATACTGACAAAAGCAATCTTCTATATTAAATACAGCATCTTTAAAAATTCCAGTGACATTATTCACAGAAATCGAAAATATAATCCTAAAATTTGTACTAAAGCACTAATCAGAGATATCATAGCAAATAATTTCAAACTATACGACTGATTCATAGTAAGAAAAAGACATGCTACCTGCACAAAATCAGAAACATGAATCAATAGAACAGAATCAAAGACTCAGAAGTAAACCAATATATCTACAGCTACCTGATTTTAGACAAATTTTACCATATATATCCAAAAAGTCTTCTCAGTATATGGTACTTGAGAAAATGTTCATTAACATGTAGAATAATGAAACTAGTCCAATGTCTTTTAGATTTATATACTGTACAATAATATTTTCGATGTGGATCATAGACCTAAAAATAGAAAAAATTTAGATGAAAATAGTTCTAAATATAGGCATAGGCAAAGACTTCCTGAAAAAGAATTCAAAGTGCCAGGATATAAAATCAAAGTTGACAAATAGGAAAACATGAAAAAGGCTTCAGGTTTAGTTTTTTATTTTATTTACTATTTTTACTTGTTTGTGTATGACTGTGTTGGCTGAATGTATGAAAGTGCACCTGTATCATGTAATACTTCTGAAGGTTAAAAGTGGGCATCAGATTCCCCTGAAACTGGAGTTAAGGATGGTTGTTGGTCGCCATGTGGGTACTGGGAGCTGAACCTGGGTCCTCTGCAAGAGCAACCAGTGCTATTAATCATTGAGCCATCTCCCCCTGCCCCTAGCTTTAGTTTTTATAATAGCAAGTATTTCATTCACCGTGTTAGAGGTGGAATGTACCTTACAGATAAAGTTCCTTTTCTATGAAAAAGGGTGATTAAAATACATCGTATGAAATTCTCAAATCAATAAAAATAAGTTTTAATTTAAAAGAATGAAATTCAAGTGGTTGAAAATGAAGCCTCATAGATTTTATTCTATTACATGTTGTAAAGAATTTTACAAGATTATAAAGCCACCCTGAAAAATGGAGAGAAATGAATACTGTGTGGCTATTTTCCTATTTGTAAGAATTTATGTCTTATTCATTCAAAAATATTAATGTCATACTTAGATGTCTGAATTTGTTACTGATATTTAAATAAATGGAAAATTAAAAAAAAAAACTATTAACCTGTTCCCATCAGACCACCGTCTGCCTAAGCTCTTTCTTGTTGCTGCTGCCAGAGAATGGCCAACTAGTCTGATGTGCAGCCAGATTCCACTCACCATGTCACCGTGCCCTTGCTTTGTGACCAGCCCCATTCATACTGGGTTCACATCTACTTGGCTTAGCTAGTTTGAAATAGCCCACACTCTCCCCATTGGCATTCCTTGGGCCTAGCTACCTTCCCATTGCCTATTCTGAAGGATTCCTGACTCATCTAGTGAGCAGCCAGATCCTTGGGCCTAAGAAACTTCACCCTCCTGGAGAGTTACCAACTGGCTGGCCTGGAACCATGAGGTTCCTCCAAGTAAAAAACTAAAAGTGAGAATCTAAACCAAAACCAACTGGCTATCTATATGTGATCAGAAAGCATCCAAATTACATCAACAATAAGAATAGGACTAAACTTCAGTTAAACAATGTCAGGCTAGAATTTCACATAAGACATAAAAGCAACAAAAAATATTCATTTGCCCAGATCACAACACAAAAAGACATATAATTTGAAAAACCAAGATAATATGTCTCCACCAAATTCCACCACTCGTATAGAAGTGCTCTATAATGAGAAATACCAAGAGGAAACCATGGACACAGAATTTAATTTTGATCAAAAAATTCAGTGATTTTTAAAGACTATACAAACATCTCAAAGAATTCAAGGACTTTAAAAACCACACAAACACTTTAAAGAACTCAAAGAGGATAGGAGTTGAACTCTTGACTGAAGTTCAAGGAAGTACAACTATACAGCTGAATGAAATGACAAAGACAATTCAGGACTTGAAACATGAAATCACAAAAGAGAGAGAAATATTGTAGAAAACTCAGAATGAAATGAACATAGAATGGCAAAATTCAATAAGCCAATTTGAAATGGCAGAAGAAAGTCTAAAAAGTACAATGGATCAAATGACCAACAGAATATCAAGACTGAATGATAAAGTTGAAGACCTAGAAAGCTCAAGCAAAAGATACAAAATTATTATTATTTTCTTAAACTCAGGAATGGGCTTTCTATTCTTTCTCTTTCCAGGGACAACTGCATCTTCTCATACAATGCCAGCCTCACCCATGACACATAATGATGAAGTGAACAGATTTGGCCACTTGGGGCATCTGGTTATCAGGGCTGCCTTAAACTCTGGCAAAGTGGATATTGTTGCCATCAATGTCCCCTTCAGTGACCTCAACTACATGGTCTACATGTTCCAGTATGACTCCACTGACAGCAAGGTCCATAGTTCAGTGAAGGCAGAGAATAGGAAACTTGTCGTCAATTGGAAAGTAAACTCCATTTTTTAGGACCAAGATCCTGCCATTGTCAAATAGGGTGATGTTGCCTACTAGTGTCTTCACTACTGTGGAGAAGTCCCAGGCCCACTTCAAGAATGGAGCCAAAGGGGTCATGAACTCTGTCCCTTCTGCTGATGTATCCATGTTTGTGATGGGCATGAACCATGAGAAGTATGACAACTCACTCAAGATTATTAACAACACCTCCTGCACCACCAATTGCTTAGGTCCCCTGGCCAAGGTCTTTTCTGACAACTTAGACATTGTTGAGGGACTGGTGACCAAATTTCATGCCATCATGGCCAGCAGGAACACTATTGGTGGTCCTTCTGGGAAACTGACATGATGGTAGCCCAGAACATCATCCCTGCATTCACTGGCACTGCCAAGGCCATGGGAAAGTCACCCAGAACTGTACTGGAAATTCACTGTCAGGGCCTTCCATTTTCCTGCTACTACTATTTCTGTCCTGTATTTGACATGCTGCTTAGAAAAAGCTGCTAAATACAATGACATCAAAGAGGTGGTGAAGCAGACTTTAGAAAGACCATAAAGTCTATCCTGTGCTATACTGAGGACCAGGTAATATCCAGTGACTTTAACAGCAATTTCAACTCTTCTACCTTTGATGCTTTGATGGCATCACCCTCATTGACTACTTTGCCAAGTTTATTTCCTGGTACGACAACAAATTTGGCTGCAACAATAGGGTGATGAACCACATGGTTCACATGACATTCAAGAGGTAAGAAGTTCTGGACCACTCTCCCCTGCAAGACCCCCCCAAAAGAAGAAGAGAGAGGCTGCCAACTGGGGAAACACTGACCCAACTCTGATCCAACACACAGAGTGTATCCATCCCAGACCCCCAGAAGAAGGGGAGGGATTTTGAGAACCCTACTCTCCTGAGTACCATCAATAAAGATCACTGCATCCGCCTCCCAAAAAATAGAGGAAATAAATACACAGGAATGGAATATGAAAGAAATGTGGGCCATCATGAAAACAGTTAATCTGTTCATCACAGGAAAATAGTAAGCAGAAGAATCTCAGGTCAATGGCATTGTCCAGAACTTCAAAAGGATTATTGAAGAAAAGACATATCCATACAGATACAGAAGGCATACAGAACACCAAATAGACAGGAACAGAGCAGAAACTCCCCTAGGAATATCATAGCAAAAACACTAAATGTACAGAACAAGGAGAATATACAGAAAGCTGCTAGGGAAAAAAAAAAGGTTACATATAAAGGAAAACCCATCAGAATTACAGCTGACTTTTCAATGCAAACTGTAAAAAGCCAGAAGATCCTGGAATAAAGTACTCCAAGTTCTAAAATGATCAAAATTCTTTACCCAACAATACTGTCTAGCATAGTTGAAGAGGAAAAAAAATCCTCCACAATACAAACAGGCCGAAAAAAATCATGTCCATCAAATCAGCCCTACAGAGAATACTCTAGGCAGTACAGAACATGGAAGGAAGGAATGACTATACCAAAGAAGCTGCTGAATGAAAAGAATTGTATAATTTTGGAAATGCAAAATAGGATGAAGAACCCAAACAGAAAATAACAGTAACCAATAGATACCTTGCAGTAGTAACTTTAAATAACAATGGCTGCAATTTCCCCAATAAAAAGAGACATTAGAAGAATGGATTAATAAAGACAATCCATTTTTTATTGTCTTCAAGGAAATCGTATCAATTTCAAGCTTAGGTACAACCTTAGGGTGAAAGAATGGAAAAAATATATACCAAGCAAATGGCTGCTGAGTTACATGCATTTTTTACATGTTAATTACCATCAATTCTTCCAAGGTTCTTCCAAAAATTTGAAGATATTGTGGTTTTTCGAAATTGATTCTGCTAGATCGTCATGACCATGATACCAAAGCTATACAAGACAAAATTTAAAAAAAAATCCTATATATCTGATGAAAAAAATCAAGAAAGAAATAAAAGTAATCCTGGGACTAAATTGAAATGACAATACAACACAACAAAACCTCCAGGAAACATGAAAAGCTGTCCTAGGAGAGTAGTTCATAGCTCCAAACACCTACATTAAAAAATCGAAAAGAGCACAAACAAATGACTTAAAGGTACAATTCAATGAATCTGGAAAAAAACAAGAAAAACAAATACCAAATCCAGCAGATGAGAAGAAATAATAAAATTCAGAGCTGAAATCAATGAAATAAAAGGAATAGAAACAATCAATGAATCTAAGAGTCTAAGAGCTAGTTATTTGAAAAGATAAACCAGGTGAACAGATCTTTAGCCCAGTTAACAAAAAGAAAGGTCAAATGCAAAATCAACAAAATCAGAGATGAAAGGGAAAATGTCACAACAAACATTAAAAAAAAGACCCAAAACATTAGGACTATCTTAAAAATCTATACTCTATTACCATTAGAAAATGTTAAAGAAATGGTAGTATTTCTAAATTCCACATAATCACATGACTTAAACCATAAAGAGATCAATAACTCACCTAACAATAAGTAAAGGAATCAGAATAGTAATGCAAAGCCTTCTCAGTAAAAAAAGGCCAGGTCCAGATGAATGCACAGCAGAATTTTACCAGAACTGCTGACATCAATTCTACTTTAATTATTCAATAAAGATAGAATTTTTTTTAGATAGCTGGTCAGATACACATATCAACTTACAGCAGCTGTGATAGCTTGCACAAGTCCCATGCAAGCTCAAAGCAGTAAAAGAATCCCAACACAGACATGAAAAAATACTTAACAGTACTTTTGCAACGGACAACGGCTTGGAGAGGATCTAAATTCTACAACTGGTTAAAAATGGAGAATGAGTGTGTCTGAAATGCCCAACCCTAAGTGACATATCTACAATGTAACCTCTACACTTAAGACTCAGGGAGTACAGTTGAACCTAAGGGGGAAAGAATATTAGTGCATCCCTCCACTATCACCAGTGAGATTTCCTTACCCAGCAGAAGGTGATTAATACAGAAAGCCACAACTGGCCAAAGTTTAAAGACTCACAAAACTGCAGAATGCTTGTTCCTGAGCAGGACAGTTATATCAAATCTCAACAACCCAGAGCTCAAGAGACCATTGTGGAAGAGGCAGTAAAAATACTGCAAGAGCCAGGTATGGTGGAAGATCATAAGGAATGAGAGCTTTCTAGGCTTCTGGGAAGGTGCTCATAGTAGTTTACACAATGCTGTCAGCAAGCACAATACTCATGCAAAAGACCATCACAGAAGTGGAGAAATGTTAAGAAGTCTCAAACTTACTTGAGAAACTAGTGGCAACCCGTGACTACTGGGAGAGAAAAGTAGATTTTCTTTAAGGGATTGACAGTAGATAAATTAACCAGACTTCAGTGGACAGACTCACACCAAGTAACATTTGGGGACACTAACTTTGGTCGGTAGGCCTTAACACATATTGCAGAATGCATGAGGTCTGGTGGGGAGATATTAAGGATGCAGATAGGGGAGGGGGTTAAATATGTTCAAGGTGTATGGAATTCACAAAAATTCAAAAAAGAAAAAAGGAATGTAAGTCATATCAATTCGCATATGCATTAAACAATAAAAAATTAAGAAAGACCAATACTTATGTAGTAACTTATTCAAATTGGTTCCTAATGTGGATCCCTTTTACGTTTACCTTTTCATCTTTGACTTGCTTCTTTTCTTCATTATTTGAAGCAAAATCTCTCTATGTAGCTTAGTCAGGGAACTTACTATGTAGCACAGACTGATCTCAAACTTAAGGCATGCCTCCTACCTCATCCTCCCAAGTGCTGGACTTTACAAGTGTGAGCCATCATTTTGGCTTCACTTTCATTTTAACACATTTTCTATTTATGCCTAAATTTTTCCATATGGCAGCTACTCACTAAATATGACTATTTGCATTTTAATAAATTATAAGTGCAATGAGAAATCATTTCTAATTTTCAAAGCAATGCCATTAGAAGACTATGATATAAGGTATAAAATCCCATGGAAAACTGTAGCAGCCTATCATCAGTCATCACAAATAGCATGTTTTCTGCTGGCATTGACCTGTATTTGAATTTTCGCTCTGTACTTTCTCCAAATCCAAAGCATTCTTCTTTAAGTTTCTAGAACTTTCACTATATATTATCAATTTTTTCCTGTGTTTTCACAGATTTCTGTATCAATTTTTATCAAGACACTTTCTGCAAAACAGAAAATTGATTTACTTATTCTTCTTCAGTATACAGTATCCTAAGCACTTAGCACAGTGGGGCAAAAAATACTTATAAGGAAGTTTCACAATGAATGGTTGTCAATGAATGTTTAAATGAGATAGCATACTAAACCCTGTATGAAATACTTTGAATTAAGGCAGTTTGTTAATTGTACTTAGCAAAACCTTGTTGCAAGAGCAATTTCTAGTACCTAAGTTTTATTTGCTGTACAGAATTTCAGAACTGAGTGAGTGTGGTGGCTGTGTGTGGCAGGTGCAATAGCTCTCCTGTGTGAAATGTCATAAACACAATGCATTGGAGATGAGTCTTTCCTGGCAGTATGATAAACAAATACACAAGTGGAGAAATTCAACTGATTTGGCATTTGGGAGAAAAAATGTAGTCCATTCTTTCACTGAATGTGTATTAAAATGCATGAGATTCAATTTACTAGTGGAGGCAGAAGCAGAGCTTGCAAGGCAATGCATCGTGGCCAAGCATCCCCTCTGCTTTGTGTTAATTAATTTCCCAGGGTTATCGCTTTTTATTCTATTTGTAATGAAACATATATACATGGGCTGCCTGAGCTTGAAAATAGAAAGATCACAAGCTTGGTCATTGTGAAATATTTTGTCTCTCCATAAAAGTTGAATTGGTTGATATATAGAGAGGCTGGGACACCTGTGATTGCAGATTATACAGCACAGCAAGTGAATAGAAATGATAGTTGCTTTTGATAATTAAATATGACCTGTTTAGTACATTAAAAGCTTTCAACTCTTTCCGTCATAGGCTATTTGTACTTTTTGTGACAAATGGCTCATGTCTCTAGGCAAAAGCCAAATGTGGCTTCAAAATCCAATAGAATAATCGTTCTCCACTTTGCCAGTGTGTTTCCTGAAATGGTCCCTAATTTTAAATCTCCAATCCTTATGTTTCCATTCCATTGTGAAAGCTCAATTCTCACTGTTGTCAGCAGAAGCAGTTGCTCACTGTGCTGCAACAAGCCTGATGGATGGCTTTAATTCACTAGTCCCAGTCTGCCTTTACAATTGCTCAGAACCTGGGGAGAGCTAGCCACGCCATATAGTAATCAACTACCTCTGTGCTTCAACATCTGCCTCATCAGCCTGGAGGCATGGGGCTTGGTGCCAAAAAGGAGATAAAGAAGCATAGATTTCTCATTATTTCTTAATGCCAAACTTTAGTCTCATACATTAGACAGTTTTGAGTTAATAGCATTACATTACAATTTCCCATGTGCCATCACTGAACTCAAAATTTTTCATGAAATTTAAGTTTATAACAAAGCTTAATTTATATCCGTATGTGTGGTGAGGTATCCTTTTCAAAAAAAGTCTCTGTCTTCTGTAAATCCTTTACTATTTTCTGTAGTTTCTCTCTCTCCCTCTCTCTCCCTCTCTCTCTCTCTCTCTCTCTCTCATTATTGATCTTTTGGAGACTCATTATCACTATGTAGCTCTGGCTGGACTGGGACTCACTATGTAAACCAGGCTGGCCTTATACTCACAGAGATCTGCCTGTGTCTGCTGCTGGAATTCTGGGATTAAAGGCATGTATCACCACACCCAGCCTTATAATTGTTGTTTACAAATCAATTTATTGAATTTTATTACTTACTTCTACATATACCATTATTGCCTCATACTTACAAAGATTCCAAAAAAGAAGTGAAATGACCCTAACCAGTGGAATATTGGGCAGGATAAATTGATTTCAGTCCTTGTCTGTTACTGCTCTCGTCATTCTCATTGAAATCAGCTGTATTCAAATTTTTCTGGATTACCCACCATATTCTTTTATAAGAAAGAATAAAAAAGCTTAAATTTGGAAAATTTCTTTCTGAGCTAATTCACAAATATCTCTGTGGTGAATATACAGTTCCAATATGGTAAACTCCAGGAACCACAGGAAATATATAGCCATATGTGCCTCAAGGTATTTAACTAAAAACTAAGAACTGTCTATAGTCCCTCATGAAAGGGGGCTCATGAACTTTTCCCCTTCTATGATAAAATGTTGATATGCCCAATCTTGTGTAGATCTTGTGCAGTTTAAGTAATAATATCTACAGTGCTTTCAATAGTACAATGGCTATGTCATGTCCAGAAGATAACTTTTTGCAATACACCTCCTCATTATCCAGCTCTCACATTGTTTCCACCACCTTCTTTTTTGATGTTGTGTCACACAAAACACATACACACACAAACACCCCAAAGTCAGGAAAACAGCAGGAGGACTTGTTGAGAAAGGTTAAGATTTTAGTGGGAAAGTATGGGATAATAAGAGAGAGTAATTGAATTGGTCATGAAAAGCACTAAAATTCATCAAATGCATGTATGAAGCTGCCAAGAAATGAAAAACAAAT
>NW_008339433.1:7209772-7220418 GCF_000622305.1 Nannospalax galili | reverse complement strand
GTCCCTTTCATCATTTCTGTACTTGGAACTTAATGCTCTTCATACAAAGCCAACTAATAGTTATTCAAAATCTTTCACTGAACAAAACCACAAGATCCCAAATATATAATTCAAAGCATCGCCTGAGTTTCATCACTAGTTTTCAACAATATTAAATATCTTAATATTTATTTTTACACCCACTTCCCAGATAGCACCCTGCCATAGCCTCCCTCCCCCCACTAGACCCCTCATACTCTGATATCCCTGCTACTGTATGCTGTGTTGTCGGCACCCCCATCCATTCCCCACTACTTGCCCTTGTGGTATAAAAATAAATATTTTTTTTTAATTAAAAAAATCTTCAAAGCATAAAAATTTGCTCCTTAATAATTGATGGATGTGAAAAACATCACCACTGAAATCTTCCTAATGACTTTATATCCATGCTCAGATGCCAAGGATCTCAGAAAGTAACTGACTGTGACTAGTAATAATCAGATATATAGAGATTAGAAATGCATGTGCATCTAGTGTCAATTTATTGAAAATGAATTTTTCTGCATGAAACTGTATTTTAATAGTGGAATGGAGATCTTTTTGAAGTTTAAAACCTCATTTAATTTTATGCCTTATATGGTTTATACTGAGTACAATATTGTATAACTGTATTAATTCAACTGTAAACCTAAAAATTTACAGCTAATTTTGAAGGAGAAAAAAAATCTTAATAAGTAGGATGGAGCACATTTGTATTCCAACAGAAAATTTGACAGTGAACTTTTTACAAAACACTTATATGGTAGTTATCTTTCATCAGAAATAAAGAATATTTCCAGGTCGGTGAGTTGACTTGACTTATATCCATGGGTCCTATAATGGAAGGCGGAAAATGACTCTGAAAAGTTGATCTGTGCCCTCCACGTGTGCACTTTGTCATATGTGCAAATTTGAAAAATGTTCCCAATGCCTTCAAATCAATGGTTGCTTACAAAATGAATACATTTATATATATATCACAATAGTTATACTTATCCTGCTTTCAACATCACATGAGTATATAACATGTTTTCTCAGTGTGCAAAATATTTTCTCTCAGATAACCATATTCTCATGCCTACTTTGTACATTCAATTGCTAGGTGATCTGATAGAATTAGAATACATACAATTTTTCCTCACCACTGAGCTTCAACACACTCAAACATTGTTTTGAACATGATTGTTGTCAGCAGAATTAGAATTTAGAAATACCCCACCCCACACACATATAATGTATCATGTTTTATTTTGTTTAGAGAAGAATGATGCTTCATAAAGCAGAATAATTTTCTATTAAAGCAAGGGTTATGTATATATTCCATTTCACAATTCCATAGAAAATATAAACAAACTGAAAGTAGGTTAAAATACTATCAATGAAAAATTGACCAGTATGATAGACATCTTTAAATTTGCTTAAGACTTGTTCATCCTTCAAAATCAAAACATGGTGGGTCTGGACTTAGTGGAATCTTATTCATCAAAATCCCCAGTGATTATAATTATGCACACATCTTTCTAAAGTACTAATAATACATTTATTTTTGCTATAGAAGATTGTGGTTATGTTGAGCAATAATGGAGAATAAGATTGTAGGCTTTGGGCTTATATTCTTATGAAATATTTCTCTGAAATTGGTTTTGTGTATCAAGGAGGGTATAGAATTTAATTTTTGATCTTGCTCATAGTGAGGAGTTTTCCCTTAGGCAACATCTAGAAACAATTAACTAATAACACATGAAGAGGATAATTTTTATAACCAGGAATTTATTGTTAACAAATATTTTATTTTCATGGAGAAAGCATTAAGAGTATGCACAATCTTTTCTGTCTCAGATTGTAAAATGTCATTAGATATGAGATGCTGATATATAATTTATACTCTTATTTCATGGATGAGAGAACTGTATCCAGGTTCATAAAATTATTTACTTAAAACACTCACTCAAAAGTGCAGTCAATGATTGAATTCAATTTTTATTGATGTATTTTTATGGGTATGAGTATTTTTCTTGCACTTGTGCATTCAATGCCCTCTGAGGCTAGAGCAGGGTGTTAGATCCTCTGGAAATAGAGTCACTGATGGTTGTTAGTCACCATGTGGGTAATTGGTAACTGAATCCATGTCCTCTGGAAATTCAGCCAGTGCTGTTGTTAATCCCTGAGCCATCATTCCAGCCTCCAATTAAATCCAATTTAATAGCTTTTATTCACAATTTTACAATCCTTCTTTTATAATCTATGTATTTTTTGGCAATGTCACATAGCAACTTAGAAAATCTTATGGAGTTCGTTCTCCGTCTGAACAATGACCTCAGATTATGAGTAGGTTGCCTCTATTCTTCCAACAAATATTTTTTATTTCACTCCATGGATTGGCTCTAATGTCCATTCAATAATGTCTTTGTTATAATTACCCCCCTCACAAATATTAAATATTAGAATTTTATCAGAATTATGAACCAGTACTCTGTAAAGTCACATTTGCTGCATTATAAATAAGTGAAAAATGGCTCACTTTGTATACATTTTTGACAACATATTTTTCCTGATTACCAGCCCAGGCTACATGAAGAGAACACTGATATACTGCGGAGTCTTCATTTCTATTGCAGAGGCTTCTGGCATTTGAATATATGTTGTCTCATACAGATTAGTATATCCAACTGAGAAGACCTTACATTAAGATTTGTGAATTATCATTATAGTAATTTCTTTACATTTTATTTGAGGAAGAAGCTACAGGAGCATTTGCTTTGTTTATGGTTTTTCAAAAAATCTTTTATTATTTTATGTGTATGCATGTATTAACCTGCATGTATGTAAGTGCACCCTAGTCAAGAAATGCTCATGGAGTTCGGAAGATGACCTTGAATCCCCTGGCACTGCAGTTACCGATGGTTGATAGTTGCCATGTGGGTGCTGGGAACTGAACCTAGGTCCTCTGCAAGAAGAGCCAGTGCTCTTAACTACTGAGCTATCTCTCCAGCCTCCATTTCTTAGATATATGCTTCGAGTTGCATTAATCATCAAATATTTGCAGCAGGAATTAATATCTAGATTGCTAATTCTCTTACGTCTTTCAACACTATCCCTACTGTTAAGTAGAATAATAATGTACAATATAGATTAATGTCAAGCTATCTTACATTATGGAAAGCCTTAAAATCTGAATTTGAGCCAGACTGTCTTCCCAATGTACATGTAATTGGATAATTTTACTCCGGTTGATAATTCTATGGAGGATAAACTTATAATTTTATTTTGTAGGTTGGAATACTAATGTGCAAATTTACCCTTGGATTGCCAATGAGTTAAGAACAAATTTGAAACTGGATCCCAGGAACAAACTGAAAGCAGTTCAGTGCTCTTTATTGTATTTCTGAGCAAGCAAGTGGTATATTGTTGCATTAAGCCTGAAATCTAAAATTTTGAATAAATGAACATTTCTGTGAATGATAAGTCTTAAGGTTCTCATTTTTCAATTGCTATGCAAAATTAAATTTATGGGATCTATGCTAATTATGACTTTCTGTCACTACTACACCCTATATGTGATATTAGCTATCTGTAGTCGATGACTTGTGAGTTACTGGAGGAAAAGATGAAAACCAAGACTAAAAATGGGAGCAAACATTATAAAACCATCACAACTAAAATTAGATACTTTTTAATTTATGAAGTCACGAAGTTTAGTTAAATTTTAGCCATAGAAAATTTTTACTTAGAGGTTGAATTTCTTTGTTGAGCAAAACAAGAAATAACCAACTAGAAGCATTTTAAAGGTCAATATAGGTTTTAGACACCGAAAAAATTATCATTCTCAGATGTTTCAGATTATGCCATGTGTATTGCATCCTGAAACCATCAAGAGTTTCTGTATATAAAATAATCATATTAAACCTTTGAGCCCCCAATGCCATTTTATGTTTAATTCCCAACCACAGTACTGATAGTCATTGATTTGTTATTATTCTCATTACTTTTGCATTTTTTTCACAATGCCGCATGAAGAAAGTCAGATGTTATTTTAATCTGGCTCTTTCATTGCATATATTGCTTTCGCTTCTAATCAACCTACATAAACTTACATGGATTACTTTGTTTCTTTTTGTTGTTCATAGCATGCTTTTACAATTATTAATTTAATAATTGCTTTTATGATTTTGGGGGGGTGTGCTGGATAGCTTTAGTGTCAACTTGACACACGTGGGTTGACGGATCCTCAATTGTGGAATTGCCTTCATTGGACTGGCCTGTGGCCACGTCCATGGGGCACCTTCTTGATTGTTGAGTGATGTGGGAGGACCCAGCCCACTGTGGGTGGTGCCACCTCTGGGAAGGTGGGCCTGTGTTGAATAAGAAAGCAGGCTGAGCAGGGGTCAGAAGACCAATCCAGTAAGCAGCACTCCTCCATGGCCTGTGCTCCAGCTCCTGCCTCCAGGGTCCTGCCCTGAGTTCCTACCTTGGGCTCCTGAATGAACTGTGACCCAGAATATTTAAGCTAAATAAACCTTTTCCGCCCCAAGTTGGTGGTGGTCAGTGTTTTGTCACAGCAATGAAGAAACAAACTAGAACAGGAATTGGTACCAAGACTGGGGTATTGCTGCGACAGACCTGATGTTGAAGTATTGTGGAGTTGTTTGGAACTTTGGGCTGGAAAAGCCATCAAATGCTCAGAATTTGTTGCTGTGGAACTTGGAACAGTTCTTCTGAAAGAGTTTTAGATGATGGAGGCCTGGATTGTGAAGCTTCAAAGGGAAGCAAAGACTATCAGGGCTGTTAGTGTGAGATTTGGAATTAAAAATTTGTGAGTTCTGGTCAGCTGGGGCTGAACAATCAGATGCAATTAAGAAGAGACAAGAACCTAAAGTAAAGCCTTTGCTCCCCTGGGACAACTGATGTTGGTTAGATGGGGCTGCAAAATCAGCAGTAAGTAACAAGATACCAGCATCATTGTGGTGAAGTCTTCTGGGAGGTATTTCCTCAGGTCATCACACAGAGGGGATCTGATCCTCTGTCTCAAGTTGGAAGCAGGACTTCATAATGTGTAATAGTCTCCAGCATGGTTCTGGTGTTGAAAGTGTGAAGGGGTCACAGAGAGCAGCTGAGGCTTGGCACTCTGAGAGGTTAGGAAAGGTCATAGGAGAAAATGCAGCTTCAGTTGCAGTGAAGACCCCAGGATTGAAGGAGTCATGGAGAGAACCTGAGGCTTTGCACCCCAAGGGGCAAGAAGAGGCCATTGGTGAAGGTATAGCCTCAGTTTCAGTGGAGATCCCAGCTTTTTGGAGATTCTGGGACCATGGGACAACCACCAAGGACAGCAGTAGCTGTGGAATAGAGTTGGCCTGGGTCTGTAAGATGAGCTGTGTGTGCTGTGGACAGCAGAGTCAGAGAAGTGGAGTTGTCAGAACCCTTTGGAGCCCAAAAGATCATGTGTGAATCACAGATGTCCAGCCTTGAGCTACTCTAGTGGACTTTGGTTTTGCTTAGGTGTGCCCAACTCTTCCCTTTGAAACAAGACAGTATTTGTTTTGGGTTTTACAGAAGCCCACTGAGAGTTTAGAGACTTTTAAAAGAGACTATGGACTTTTATGTGCTTGGATTTTTTAAGGAATGTGGGGTTGTTAAGGTTGTACTGTCTTATGTTGTGATATTAATGTTAACATCATATCTTGGGGACAAGAACTGGAAAGCTTATGGTTTAAAAGTGATGTGTTTGTCAATTTGACAAGGGGTCAATTGTGCTGGATAGCTTTAGTGTCAACTTGACACATCTGGGTTGAGGGAGCCTCAATTGGGGAATTGCCAGCAGTGGACTGGTCTATGGCCATGTCCATGGGGTACCTTCTTGATTGTTGAGTGATGTGGGAGGGCCCAGCCCACTGTGGGTGGTGCCACCTCTGGGCAGATGGGCCTGTGTTGAATAAGAAAGCAGGCTGAGCAGGGGTCAGAAGAGCAAGCCACTAAGAAGCAATCCTCCATGGTCTGTGCTCCAGCTCCTGCCTCCAGGGTCCTACCCTGAGTTCCTACCTTGGGCTCCTGGATGAACTGTGATCTGGAATATGTAAGATAAATAAACCCTTTCCTCCCCATTTGGTAGTGATCAGAGTGTTTTGTTACAGCAATGAAGAAACAAACTAGGACGAGGGTAAGGATTGCTCCCCTGGTCCCTGCTCAGCCTGCTTTCTTTCTTTCTTTTTTAAAATATGTATTTTATGTATATATTTTTTAAAAAATAGTTATCTAACAACCACATGGTTAGAAGAAGCATTTCATCACAACAGCATTGGCATACAAAAAAATTTCCAGAGAAAAGATGTATCTCTTTCAAAATTGGCTGTAAATTTTTAGGTACACAGTTGAATTAATAGTTACAAAATATTGTACTTAGTATAAACCCTATAAGACATAAAATTGAATGAGGTTTTAACCTTTAAAAAGATATTCATTTCATTTTGAAATATACTGTTTCATACAGAAAAAATCATTTAAAATGCAGCTAATACTTAGATGTTTGCAAATGTGTCTCTAATCTCAATGTATCTGTCAGTTATAGAAGTTACAGTTAGTTACTTTCTGAGATCCTTGGCAACTGAGCATGGATATAAAGCCATCAGTTAGACTTCAGTGGTAATGCTGTTCACCTCTACTAATTAATATGAAGTAAATTTTTATACTTCCTCCTCAAATATAACTCATTTTTTAATTTGTTGATTTTTGTGTGTATATCATACACAACATCCCAAACAATCTTATTCACATACATTCCCACACACCAAATGGGACCCTCCCATTGGCAGCCCCTCCCATTGGGGCCCATATATTCTGTCATCCCTGTTACTGTCCACTGTGTTGTCGGCACCCCGGATGTTCCCCAGTGCTTGCCCGTCTGCTGAGTCTAGTCAGCCTATCTAGAGTCCCTTGTTTTAGGAAGATCAGCTATTCCTCATCTAGCAGCAATCAGTTCCCAATATTCCTTCAGATAAGAATGGGGTATGATCTTCATTTTCCTAATTCTATGCTGGGTTACTGTCTCGGAGTGTCTTTGGCCACCCTAGCCAACAACTCAAAGGAAGGTATCTTCTGTCTGGTAATTTTTCTCGGCATATAGCCTTTAGCTATACACTTGAACTCTTAAAGAATTATATTGATTCCTTTACTCTTTGGTTATACTTTCCTTTTGGAAAATAAGATGATACAGTTGGCTCAGATAAACCAATTTATTTTTACACTTAAAGTCATTTAAGGATCCATTCCTCAGGGGTCACATGGGCTTGTGAGGAACCCCTGGCTCCTTTCTTTTACCAGTTCTGTCTATGTGAAGATAAGTCAAAGGTCCTGCTCAAACATGGCTGGCTTCACTTGGCAGCATGGAGTAAATGTTTCCTCTGTGTTGACCCTCCTCTTTGTAGACTGGACACTGGTACAAGTCCATCTGATGGTGTCTCCATGGCCTCCTTCATAAAGAACACAGGTGACTCACCATAGTTACAGGACATTTTGAGAGATGCTCATAGTCCCCTGAAACTTATTCAACCTTGAAGGGCAAGGAGCAAAAATTATCCTTTAAGCCCCTCTGACCAAGTTAGTATAGACCTCAAAGTATGCCTGTTAAACATCCAAGATGGTTAGTCCCACCAGTCTGGTAATATTAATTATCATGTGCTATGCAAACAAAGGTGGGGCAGTGACCAAAGATTCTCAGATAAACCTTGCCTAGACATATATTATGTTTCTTGAGCTAGTTATAGGTATAATTTGTCAGTAGGTTGTTGGATTGATATAGTTCTGTCTGGTTATATCTTGCACATTGTCTAACCTTTCCACCACGGTTTCCCCATTTAAAGTGGCCCCATTTTTTCCATTTCTCCCTTAATACCCTTCTCCTATGGTCCTACCTCTCTTGAGTTTCTTCTTTCCCTTTATCCTCTAGGTTCCCTGTATAACCCTCCCCCCTTTAAAATAATCCCAGTTTTATCCACATCTCCCTTATTAATGACTGTTTCCTACTGTTCTTCTCTTTCAGATTCTTTCTTTTCTTTACCTCCCTGGTTCCTTTTCATTATCATGGTTCTTGTAGTTATCACTGGAAACATACTCCCTTATAAGGATTTGGTGCTAGGATCCACGTATGTGGAAGAACTTAGGTCATTTATTTTTCCTGAGTCTGTGTTACTGTTAATGTATGGTTGTTAAACACCAAAGTATAATAGTTTCTACCTCCAACCATTTACCTGCAAATTTCATGATTTCATCTTTCCTTACTGCTGAGTAAAACTCTATCATATAAATGAACCACAGTTTCATTATCCTCTTGTCAGTTGAGGGACATTTAGGTTGTTTCCATCTCTTAGCTATTGTGATCACAGCAGCAACAAACATGGATATACAAGTGTCTCTGCAATAGGATGAGTTCCTTGCGTATATGCCAAGGAAGGGTGTAATTGGGTCAAAGGGTAGGTTCATTTGTAGTTCATTAAGTGTTCTCCATACTACTTTACATAGGGGTTGAAGATCACAATCCCACCAACAGTGGATGAGCATTCCCCTTTCCCCACATCCTCCCCAACATTTGGTATCATTAGTTCTCTTGATGAAATCTTAAAGAGGTTTTAATTTGCCTTTCCCTAATTACTAGTGATGCTGAACACCGTTTAAGATGCTTCTTAGCCATCTTTATTTCTTCTTTTGAGAACTGTGTTCAGCTCCTTATCCAATCTTTTAATTTGGTTACTTCATTCTTGATTCTTTGTTTTTTGAGTTCATTATATAGTGTGGATGTTAAACCTCTGTCAGATGTGTTGCTGGTGAAGATTTTCTCCCACTCTGTGGGTTTTCTCTTCACTTCCTTGGTTGCTTCTTTTGATGTACAGAAGCTTTTTAGTTTAATGATATTGCATTTGATGATCCTTGAGCAATTGATATCTGGTTTAGAAAATCCATTCCTATGTATTGTAGGTTATTGCCAAAGTTTTCTTCTAACAGTTTCAGAGTTTCAGGCTTCACTTTGACGTATTTGATCCATTTGGAGTTGACTTTTATGCAAGGTGAAAGATAGGGGTTTACTTTCAATCTTCTACAGGTGCAGATCCTGTTTTGTTAGCACCATTTGTGAACATGCTGTCTTTCCTCCTGTGAATGCTCTTGGCCTCTTTGTCAAAAATCAGGTGACTGAAATTGCAAGTACTCATATTTGGGTCTTCAATTTTGTTCCATTGATCTATGGGTCTATTTGTGTGCCAGTGCTTTGTTGTGTTAATGACTATATCTCTGTAATACAGTTTAAAATCTGGTATAGTAACCCCCCCCCAACATCACTCTTAGTGCTCAGGGTTTCTTTGGCTGTCCGAAGTCTTTAGTGCTTCCATATGACTCTTAGGACAGGCTTTTTCAATTCTGTGAAGAATGTCATGGGGATTTTGATTGGCATTGCATTAAATCTTTAAATGGCTTTTGGTACGACAGTCATTTTCACAATATTAATTCTTCAAATCCATAAGCATGGGAAGTCCTTGCTTCTTCTGATGTCTTTCTCAATCTCTTTAAAATTTTAAAATTTTCATTGTAGAGGTCTTTAATGTCTTAGGTCAGGTTTATTCTAAGATATATTTTTGTAGCTATTTTGAAAGGGAGTGTTTTCATGTACCCTTTCTCTGATTGCTTGCTATTGGTATATAGAAAGGCTACAGACTTTCACAGATTAATTTTGTAACCTGCCACTTTACTGAAAGTGTTAGTCCTTTCTAAGAACTTTCTGGTAGAAATTTTGGCATCTCTTAGCTATAGTACTATATCATCTGACAAAAGGTTTAATTTGATCTCTTCATTTCCAATTATTGCTCCTTTAATTTCTTTATCTTATTGCTCTTGCAAGAGTTTCAAACACTATGTTAATGAGGAGTGGAGATAGTAGACAGCATTCTCTAGCTCCTGATTTTAATGGGAATGCTTCCAGTTTTTCTCCATTTAGAATGATGTTGGCTGTGGGTTTGTTGTATATAGCTTTAATTATGGTGAGGTATGTTCCCTCCAGTCCAATTCCTTCTAGGACTTTGAACATAAATGCATGTTGAATTTTGTGAAAGAGCTTCTCTGCATCTATTGAGATGACCATGTAGGTCTGGTTTTGAGTCCATTTATATGATTTATGAGATTTATTGACTTGCATATATTGACCCATCCCTGCATTCCTGGAATAAAGCCAACTTGATCATGGTGGATGGTCTTTTAGATGCATGTCTGTATTTGGTTTGCAAATGTATTGTTGAGAATTTTTCCATCTATGTTCATTAAGGATATGAGTCTATAGTTTTCTTTTCTGGTTGTATCTTTACCTGGCTTTGGTATTAGAGTGTTGCTGGCTTCATAGGAGGAATTCAGAAGTTTTCCCTCAATTTCTATTTTTTTTGAATAAATCAATATTGGATGTAGCAGATCTTCTTTAAATGTCTGATAGAATTCTGCTCTAAATCCATCTGGTCCCGGGCTTTTTTTTAGTTGGGAGGTTTTGTATTACTGTTTCAATTTCTTTTTGTGTTATGGTTCTGTTTAAACTGTTAATCTCTTCTTGGTTTAGTTTTGGTGGTTCCCATGCTTTAGATATCTGTCCATTTCTTTTAGGT
>NW_008339433.1:7209194-7209708 GCF_000622305.1 Nannospalax galili | reverse complement strand
GTGTCTGTTGTGATGTTTCCCCTTTCATCTCTGATTTGATTTGGAGGTGCTCTTTCTTTCTTTTAGTTAACTGGGCTAGCGGTCTGTCAATCTTGTTTATCTGTTCAAAGAACCAGCTCTTGGAATTGTTGATTTTTGTATTGTTTTATTTGTTTCTGTTTCATTAATTTCTGCCCTGATTTTTATTTCTTCTTGTCTGCTGTATTTGGGTTTCATTTGTTGATGCTTTTCAAGTGTCTTGAGATTCAATGTTAAGTCATTTGTTTGTGTTCTTTCTGATTTTTTAATATAGGCACTTAGAGATAAAAACTTCCCTCTAAGGACTCCTTTCAACATGTCCCAGAGGTTTTGTTGTGTTGTATTGTCCTTTTCATTTAGTTCCAGGAATATTTTTATTTTTTTCTTAATTTCTCCTTTGACCCATTCATCATTCAGGAGTGTGTTGTTTAATCTCCATGTGTTCATGTATATATTAGGGTTCCCTCCAGTGTTGATTTAAGCTTTATTGCCTTGT
>NW_008339433.1:7206684-7208617 GCF_000622305.1 Nannospalax galili | reverse complement strand
TGTCAGCACCCTCATCCATTCCCCCTGTCTGCCCTTCTGGTAAATCTAGTCAGCCAGAGGTCCCTGTTCCAGGAGGGTCAGCTGTTCCTCATCTACGGCAATCCATTGTCAGTATTCCTTTGGATAGAATTGGGGTCTGCTGTTCATTTTTCCAGTAGTATGTTGGGTTACTTTCTGGAAGAGCCTTTATCTATCCTAGCCACCAACTCGACTGAAGGTATCGCCTGTCTGGCTTTGTTGTTTGTCGAGTAACTTTTAGTTATGTATATGTATGCTCTTATGATATTATGTTGGCCCCTTTAATCTTTGGTTATACTTCCCTTTTGGGTGTTTAAGGACATACAATTGGACCAGATAAACTGATTTGTTTTTACTCTTGAGGTCGTTAGAGGATTTGTTCTTCAGGGGTCCCATGGGGTTGGGAGGAGCCCCTGGCTCCTTTCTTTTACCAGCTCCATCCATGTGAGGATAAGTCAAAGGTCCTGCTCGACCATTGTTGGCTTCTCTTGGAAGCATGGAGGAAATGATACCTCCGTGTTGACACTACTCTTTATAGACTGGACACTGGCTCAAGTACATCTGGTGGGGTCTCCTCGGCTTCCTTGATCAAGAGGCCAGATGACCCACCACCATTACAGGACATTTTGCGCGATGCTCATAGTCCCTGGGAACTAATTGACCCAGGAGGGCAAGGAGCAAAAAGTGTCCTTTGAATCCCTCTGACCCAATTAGTTTTTTGAGGCTTCTTTTGTGCCTCAGTACATGTTCGATTTTGGAGAAGGATCCATGGGGCACTGAATAGAAAGTATGTTCTTTGGTGCTTGGGTGGAATATTCAGTAGATGTCTGTTAGACCCATTTGATGCATGGTATTGTTTAATTCAGTTTTCTCTCTGTTAATTCTGTGTCCTGTTAACCTATCTAATGGAGACAATAGGGTATTGAAGTCCCCAATCATTAATGAGTTGGGATTAATCTGGGTCTTACAGTCCTGTAGTACTGTTTTTATGATGTTTGTGCACCAGTGTTTGGTGAATATATGTTCATGACTGTAGTATCTTCTTGGTCAGTTGTTCATTTGATCAGAATTATGTGGTCCTTTTTATCTCTTCTGAATAGTTTTAGTTTGAAGTCTATTTTGTCCAATATTAGAATTGCAGTGCGTCCTTTTCTCTTAGTACCATTCACTTGGTATATTTTTTTCCATCCTTTCACCTTAAGGTAGTGCCTGTCCTTGAAAGTGAGATTAGTTTCTTGCAGATAACAAAAAGATGGGTTTTGCTTCTTAAACCATTCAGCTAGTCTGTGTCTTTTGACTGGGGAGTTCAGTCCATTGATATTTAAAGTTATTAATGAAAGATGTTCATTGATTCCTGTCTTTTTTATTTCTGTTCACTTCCTTGGTGTAGCTGTGTATTTCCATAGTTAAAGTAATCTGGGTTGACATCTGTCGTCATTTCGAACTGGGAATACTTTGGTCCATGCTCTTCTGGCTTTCATAATTTGCATTGGAAAGTCGGCTGTAATCCTGATGGGTTTCCTTTTGTATGTGACTTGTTTTTCTTTTGCAGCTTTCAGAATTGTCTCTTTGTTCTGCACATTTAGTGTTTTTGATATGATGTGCTGTCCCAGTTTGTTCTTCATTGCTATGACAAAATACTCTGACCACTACCAACTTGGGGAGGAAAGGGTTTATTCAGCTTACAACTCCCAGGTCGTGGTTCATCAGGGAGCCCAAGGTAGGAACTCGGGGCAGGAACCTGGAGCACAGGAGCTGGGGCACAGGCCATGGAGGAATGCTGCTTACTGGCTTGCTTCTCTGGCCCCTGCTCAGCCTGCTTTCTTATGCAACATAGGCCCACCTGCCCAGGGGTGGCACCACCCACAGTGGGCTGGGACCTGCCCAGGGGTGGCACCACCCACAGTGGGCTGGG
>NW_008339433.1:7203911-7206206 GCF_000622305.1 Nannospalax galili | reverse complement strand
CTTAAAATAAATGAAATATAAAATGTTGTGTCATATCCTCATCAGCACTTTCTAGTTCCAATTACTTTATGAACAAAACAAAACAAAACAAACAACCCATTAATAGATGTCAAGTGGTATCTTATATTTTAACTTTAATTTCCTCAATGATTAGGATTGTTGAGCATCAGTTAATGTGTCATATGGAAATTTGTCCTTATTTTGAAGATTAATTTCATTTTTATTTCTGAGAATATGGTTTTTCTATGTGGGGAGATGTATATGTGAGTACAAATACCAGGGGAGGTAAAAATAAGGTGTTGGATCCTAATAGGCAATTGTGACCTGCTGCACATTGGTGTTGGGAACCAAACACTGGTCCTCTGGAAGACCATCAAGGTTTCTCGATCAGTGAGCCATGTTTCTTGACCATTATATCTTATTTATAGATGTATTTATGCAAGTATTTTGATCACAACTTAAAATTGGGCTATGCTTTTTCTTATTATTAAGATATTTTAATGGAATTCTTAATATTCATATGTACATATAATACGTAAATGCAATGTATTCATCTCATTGCCCTGTCTTGTCCCTCTCTCAGCCTACAGATCTTCTGTGCTAATCCCTCCTTTTCTTTCTTGCATTTTTTGTGCAATTCTTGTGCAGGTAGCTATAGCTGCTGTGTGTTCATAATTATATTGGCTATGTCATATCCAGAAGGTGGTATTCCATATACTGTGTTTTAAGAGTATTAAAATAATTAAAGTTGGCTTTTAGATAAAATTTCAAATCAGATATGTGATTTGAAAATATATTCTCTGTGGTCTGCAGTTTTTCTTTCCTTTGTCCTTGTTATTTATTGAAAGGTCAGAAATTCTTCTGACAAAGTACAATTTGTTAACTTACTTTATTTTACAGATTTTTTTTAACACTTCTGGTGACATGTTTAAGAAATAAGAGTTTTACATATTTATATAGGGTTAGGAATGTTGAGTTATTTTGATTGCTTTGTGGATTTGGATATCCATTTCATTTTTTTTCCTTTTTTAAAAAAAAAATTTGTTGAAGAGAATACCCTGTATTCATTTAATTGATTATACACCTTGTTCAGAAGTCATTGAACTGCAAACCCTATCTGCAGGCTGGCAGGCAGACTATGAGATAGTACAGCATGATAGTTTTGCCAAGATAAAATGTTAGTGTGAGATAATTTCTGATCAAAAACCTTCTCTTAGGCAGCATAAATTAAAGTCATAACAGACGCCTGGAAAGATAGCTCAGTGGTTAATATCACTGGCTGTTCTTGCAGAAAGACCCAGGTTCAAATCCCAGCACCCACATGGTGGCTAACAGCCATCTGTAACTCTAGTTCCAGGGGCTCTGATGCCCTCTTCTGACCTCTGCAGGTATCATATGACACGGGTGCACTTATAAACATGAAGGCAATACCCTCATACACATAAAATAAAAGTAAATAAAATAAATATTTTTTAGAAAAGGAAAGTCAAAACAGAAAGTATAGGCAGTTAGGGGAAATTAGGGTAGCCAAAGAAATCAGTAGTTCTAATATGGAAAATAATTGGTATAAAAATTCATGAAATATCTTCTAATGATAATATAATCCAAATATGGGGAGGGATATTTTTCCTTCAGTCATTGACTTTTGATTAAGAAATAAGAATATATGCCTTTCAAAGTATAAAAATGTTGATTTGCTTGATACATGCGTACATTGTGGAATTTTTAATCATAATCAAGTTATTTAGCATACCCAATTTCTCATATACTTAACAACTGTATGTGTATATAAATATGAAGAAACTTAAAATCTTTCTGACCAGATTTCAAATGCAAAATTCCTTCTTAATTATAATCAGCATGCTATGCATTAGGTCTGCATACCTTTATTCTCCTAATACCTGAAAATTTGTACCTTGTTTCATCTATTTCTCTCATGCCCAAATCTTGTAAGACTGCCAAGGCTGTAGTCTCTGCTTGTATGATAAGGATAATGTAGCCAACCATATAAAGGGGACAATGTAGTGTTTTATTTCTGTCACTGTCTAGTTTCATTTAGCATCAACCTCTTCATGTTCATTCATATTGAGAAAATTTAAGCAAGTCCACATTTTTATGGAAGAATAATATTCTTTTGCATATATATCCGATGTTTTTGCATCCCCTGTCTTTATTGAGTCAGTTTATTTGCTATAACTAAATTTTAATTAAAATTGATTTTAGCAGGGCCAGGTGGCACATGCCTGTAGTCCTAGCACTTGGGAGGCAGAGGCAGGCAGATCTCTGTGAGTTCAA
>NW_008339433.1:7202491-7203662 GCF_000622305.1 Nannospalax galili | reverse complement strand
CTCTTTCCCATATTTGTGCCTTAAAAACATCTTGTGCCTTGATTAAGATCTTTGACATAATCTTCCTTCCTCCCTAATACTCCTTTTGTAATCACAGTTCTACTCTTAATTTCTATAACAAAATGTCTGGACTCCATGTATCATGTATCTCTATATGCCTTTATAATTTTAGTTTATATAATTATCTCCATTTATATCCATATTGTGTCAAATGATTAGGGACTATATCTCTGAGGAGAAGACAGAGCTACCGATAAGTGATAATGATGATACACTCCATGTACCTTCTGACACGAAAACCTGGCAGGCTTTTTCTGTAACTGGCAAGACTCCATTCTCGATGACAGGTCATAATCAGCTCAGATAAGATCAAAGTTGAACCAGAGTGTCTTACTTTTCTGTTGGTGTGATGAAATACTGTAACTAAGGAAATTTTTAGAATGAAGAGTGTACTTGAGTTTATAGTTTCAGGTTCCAAAGGGATTAGATTCAGTCATGGTGGGGAGGCATGGAAAGGTGCCTGGAACAGGAGAAGAAAGCTAAGCACTCAAAACTTCAAGCAGGCATAGGTTGCAGGAAGTAGAATGTGACAGGAAACCCACAAGGCTTAAAAACTCTCAAAGTCCAAGCCCAGTGATGTGCTTCTCCCAGCATTACCACAACTACTAAAGGCTCCCAGAACAGTGCCACCAACTGGGGACAAAATTCTCAAATACTTGGAGCCAATGGGGGGACATTCTCATTCAAACCACTACACTAGGTATATCTCAGCTTGGAGTTGTGGCCTATGGACTCCATTTAGTTTGTTTAAGTTGGCCAACACAAAATTCGAGAAATGAGACAAAAACATATAAAATCCTCAAGCTGTCATGGTGCTTTGAGATTTTTTTTTTGGGGGGGGGCGGTTTCTGAACATCCATTCCATTTGTGGAGAGCTTTTTCTCTATATATGTTTGTGTATATGCATGTTTCTTTACTTGGAGTTGTGGCCTATGGACTCCATTTAGTTTGTTTAAGTTGGCCAACACAAAATTCGAGAAATGAGACAAAAACATATAAAATCCTCAAGCTGTCATGGTGCTTTGAGATTTTTTTTTTGGGGGGGGGCGGTTTCTGAACATCCATTCCATTTGTGGAGAGCTTTTTCTCTATACATGTTTTTGTATATGCA
>NW_008339433.1:7190486-7198675 GCF_000622305.1 Nannospalax galili | reverse complement strand
CTGTGTCTTGTGTCTGAAAGTTTTTCTGTCTTTTAATTCTTTAATAAGCAGAGAAAATGAACCTAATCAAGAACTCCAGAGGATAACAAAATAATGTACTTTCATTCATTTTGTGGAGGCATAGAATTCTATTGCATACCTCTACATAGCTGCACATTTATTGCATGTATGTGCCACATACTTTTTATCTATTCCTTAGCTACTGTGACTAGCATGGCAAGAAATATTGTAATACAGTTTTATATTTGACACTGATTTTATTTAATTTGCATTTATCCCCAAGATAAGAATACAAGTTTATATCATAGTTCTAATTTTAATGTTTTTCAGGGAATCTTCATATTGTTTTCTCTAATGCTTATACTAATTTTAATTTATGTCAACACTGTGAAAGCATTTTCTTTTCTCTGAATCCTCACTACTATTTGTTTTATACATAGTCTTTTTGGACAGTGCCTATGTTTAGTAGAGTGAGGTGATCATCTGATTTTAGTTTTGATTTGTGTTTGTATATCGAATAGTGATCTTAAGCATTTGTCTGTGAACTTTCAGGGCATTTATTTATCTTCTATGGGGAACTAGTTACTGAATCCTGTTTTGTATTTCAATTGAGTTCTTTATTATTTTTAATAGATTATTTATGCATTCCATGCATAAATTTTATATATGAATCACTTAGCAGATGTACACCTTAAAAGTAATTCTCTCCACTTCATAAGTTGCCTCTTCATTCTCTTCTTTGTTTCCTTCAATATGCAAATGTTTTTTAGTTTTATATAATTGCATTTCCTATTTTTGTTGATATTTCCTGTGCTGTGTCCTATTTTTACTGTTATTTCCTGTATGCTCTCATAAAAAAAATGTCCATTTTAACATCTTAAAATCATTTCCATATATTTGGGTCCTCTATCTTCTTATTCATTTTCAGATTATACATTAAAATCTTTAATATACTTTTGTCATGTAGCAATTTGCTCAGAGATAAAACCTTCCATCTTAGAAGGAAGCTCTTGACCAGGTTCACTAGGTCTATCTCTTCACAAGAAGATATAAGCCCTGAGACTTCTGAGAAACACTTGCAGAGAAGAAGCTGGTGTGCCTAGAAGACACTCATACAAACAAAGCTGCTTAGCAGATTCTCAGAATATCTGAGTTGCCTAGAAGATGCTGAGGACAACTGAGCCACCTGGAAAGGACACTCACCTTTGAGATACCTTTAAGGGTGTGCAGTGCTCTCCATATTGCTGCTTTCTTTAGCTGTCACTCATGGTAGCATGGGCTTTTGGTGATGCAGCTATCTTTGAGTTATTTCTGCTTCAGTACACAAATGCTCACACATTCTTTTGTAAAGAACCCAATAAAACTCAGTGATTAAATAAGCTGGAATTGGGTGGTATCCTTACTTTGGACTTCCATCGATTCCCTATCAGGGTTTAGCCGACTGATGCTCACATTTTCCCTAGAATAGTGTCACACAAAATTTTTTATTGATTTTTTTTGGTAAGTGATGAGAGGTAAGACTCTAGCTTCATTCTTCTGGATGAGGAGATACATTCATTGAAAATGTAGTTCTTTATCCAACACATAGCATTATAATTTTTGTTGCAAATTTGTTGAATATAGATGACTGGAGTAATTTTAAAGCTCTCTATTCTGTTACGTTGGTCTATTTTTATTTTCATGACAATATCATACTGAGTTTTGATGCCAAAGATTTGTAAGTCCAACTTTGCTTTCATCCATCAGTGATCACCTGCAAATAGGTCCTCGGGTGAGGTTGGGGATTCTTACCCATTTCCTCACTTCTATGCTGCACTTTTGTCTGGTTTGAGCTTGCAAGGGACTAGTGCATGCTGTCATCACTGCTGAAAGTTCTTATTTACAATTTCCCAGCTGCCTAGAAAACTCTATTTCCTTGAGGTCATCTACCACATCTGGCTCTTGCAGTCTTTCTGTGCCCTCTTTTGGAATGGTCCTTAAGACTGAGTGGCAGAGGATTAATATTAGAGTCCTATTCAGGGACACAAAATCTGCTGCTTTGTAATCTCTACTTTTTCACCAGTTGTGACATTCTGTGTTAATCACAATCTGTTACATAAGGAAGCTTCACTGGAAAAAGCTGAGAGATGCATTAATGGTCTCTCTGCTCCTTGTTCCACTATGTTTTCTGAGTCTTAGTTCTAGAGGTTGCATTGTAGATGTGCCAGTAAGGGGTGAGCACCTAACACTCAATTATTCTCTGCTTTTGACCAGTAACAGATTTCTGTTGCAAAAAGATGCTTCATTGCTGAAAGGTTAGAGATATAAGTGTGTGTAATATGAAGAAACATATTTAGCATACAGTAAAAATTTACATTTGTTTAGAGATGTGACAGATAAGGTTTTTCTCTGGGATCAATGATCACTCTAGTCATGTGTACTTGGCTATGTTTATAGTACCACACATGAGTTCCCTACAACTGACCAGGCCTTAAGTCCAATTAGATAACTGTTGATTACCACCAAAGTAAAAGTATCACTATAGCACAAATAGTGATAGTTTGCTGCAACATTCATTGTTGTGGTTATTAATTTTTACATGTGATTTGGACTATTGATTGATTTTTCTCCTTCAGTAGGTTGTATAGCAACCTGATACTGAGAACTAGTCTTAAGAGAGGAGGTTTCCAGGTCAGCTACAGCTTGATTGCTCCAAGTTCTATATTTGATGTATGTCCTGTCTTCAGCAATAAGAAATTATCTTCAAGTTCTGGGAAGCAATCAAGGGCTGTGGCAACACCCTGTGTTATTTGGGGAATCTTTTGGACTGCCACGACCAAAACGCAAACGAAGGTGTCTTCTATCTGGCATCTCGTTTTTTATTGTATAGCCTTTAGCTAATACACATGTATATATGTATATATCTTCCCCCTCTCTGGTTTTTCACAACACCTAAGCATTATTTATTTCACCTCTCTCTACTCCTCTATAACCATCCTTCCTCCCTCTTGAGTTACAGTACAGGCATTTCCTCCAATTTCACCTTGATGCCACCTATCTCCTACTATCAACGTCTCTAGAATTCCTTCTTCCCTTTTACACATGTTTCTTTGTATAAAACTCCCTTTTACCCTCCCAGTTAAATATCCTCCATTTTCCCATTCCCCCCCCATAGGTAACACCTTGCTATCCCCCCTCTCTCAAGTTTCTTAATCCTCTTTATCCCCATGTTTGCTTTCCATTTTTCTTTGGAACTTGAGATTACATCAGGATATATACTCACTTCTAAGCATTTGGATCTATGATTCATAAATGACAGAGAACATGCATTGTTTATTTTTATGATTCTATGTTACTTATAACAGTTTCTATTTACAGCCATTTTTTTGCAAATTTCATTTCATTTCTCTTTACCTCTGGGAAGAACTCCATTGTATAAATGTGCTATGTTTTCATTATCCATTGGTCAGTCAAAGGACGTTTAGGTTTTTTCCATTTCTTAGATGTTGTGAAGAGAGCAGGAACAAACATGGCTGCACATGTATTTCTGCAGTAGAATGAATCATTGGTTATATGCCTAGGAGTGGTATAGCTGGATCATATATTAGACTTATTTTTGGTTTTCTAAGGATCTGCACACTGCTATCCACAGTGGTTGCACAAGTTTCCAATCCCACCAGCAGTTAACGAGGGTTCCCTTTTCTCCATATCCTTGCCATCATTTGGTGTCATTTGTTCTCTTGATTTTAGTCATTTTGACTGGGGTAACATGAAATTTAAAGTTGTTTTGATTTGCATTTCCTGACTTCATTACTGAAGGTGATGAACAATTTTTAAATACATTTTTAGTGAATTTTTGTGCATTTCATACAATACATGTGGATAATATTTAGCCCCCCTTCCCTACCTGCACACCCCATAACCCCCCCAGCCAAACACACACAGAAGACTTCATGGATTTTGTCATATATGTTAGGTCCTATGTCCTATTGAGTCAAGCTTGTGTAACTTAAGAACCATCATAAACATTTTTATTTGTTATTTTCAGAGATCTATGTTCAGACCAACAGCCTATTTTTTAATTGGGCCTTTTGTTTTCTTTCCGTTTTCCTTTTTGAGGTCTTTGTATAGTCTGGATATTAATCTTCTGTCAGATGTGTAGCTGGTGAATATTTTCTTCCATTCTATGGGGTTCCTCTTCACTTGATTGATTTTTCCTTTGCTGTACAGAATCTTTTTATTTTAATGAGGTCCTACTTGTCAATAGTTGACCTTAATTCCTGAGCAACTGATATTTGATTTAGAAAGTGCATTCATGCACCTAAATCTTATAGAGTACTTCCTATGCTTTGTTATAACAGTTTCAGTGTTTCAGTATTAACACTGAAATCCTTGATCCATTTGGAGTTTTCTTTTGTGAAGGGTGATCATCAAGGTTCTAATTACATTCTTCTATAGGAAGAAATCGAGTTTCTCCAGAACCATTTATTGAAGATGCTGTCATTCAAACAGTATGTGTTCTTGACACTTTTGCCAAATATCAGGTGGCTGAAATTGTGTAGACTCATTTGTGTCTTCATTTCTGTTCCACTGATCTACATATCTGGTTTTGTGCCAATACCATGCTGTTTTTAAGATTATCACTCCATAATATAGTTTGAAATCTGGTAGCATAATCCCCTCTACATTGCTATTTTGTGCTTATTATTGCTTTGACTTTCTGGTGTCTTTTATGATTTCATGTGAATTTGGGGATTTTTTTCTATTTCTGTGGTGAATATCATGGGAAATTTGATGGAAATTTTGTTGAATCTCTTAATTGTTTGGGGTAAGATGTTCATTTTCACAATATAAGTTTTATCATTCATGAGCATGGGAGGTCTTTCTCCCTGTGTTTTCCTCAATGTTTTCTTCAATGATTTAGAATTTGTCTTGTCAAGTTCATTAATGTATCTCATTAGGTTTCTTCCTAGGTATTCTAGTCTTTCCTCATTCACCAGTTGTTGGTCTCTATGACAAGCTATCTACCATAAAATTTATCTTCTCTAAGAGATCCATTTATCTATGGGTAAGTATGTAGCAGTTAGTTTAATACCCTACCCATTTGCCAGAATTATAGAAGTTTTTCTTCCTAGGGTCTTTGATGTCTCTGATACTGGGTTCTTCATCCAGATAACAGTGCCTAATATGGCTTCCATCTTGTGATGTGTGCCTTAAATACAACCAGAAATTGATTGGTAGATAGTATAATATATTCATGCCACGATTTCACCAGGTGTTTATTCTGCCAGGCCAGTAATTATTGTAGTTCATAAGGTTCACAGCTCAGTAAGATTGATGATTTCTTTTCTTTTTGGTAGCATGCATAGGACTTTCAAGCACTATCAAAACTAAGCATTATGGACACAGATTTGAGATCAATTGCACCTGGATTCATCACTGTACTTGGACTCAACTATATGGTGTCTTCAGCAATAGAGTCTTATCATCAGTTTCTGGAGGGTACCCAAGAAAAATGACGATGGCCTGCAATGTTTGGAAACTCACTAAACAACAATTCTAAAGAATTCACACATTCCTGTCCCCCAGCCTTTTATTTTTTATTCCATGGTGTCAGTTAATCAACTATTAAGAAAACCACAATTTTTAAACTTAAGGTCAATAAATACAGTTGGAAACTATTATTTGGAGTGAGAGTACTCAGATCCAGAAAGACAAGCATCGCATGTTTTCTCCCATTTGCATATGCTAGCTTTGACTCATTAGTTTGTCTCATTTGGAATACCTGCAGATGTCAGGAAATAAGTAAAGTGCCATTCTTTTATAGGGAGAGGGGTTTTGTCAGGGGAGGACTGACTGATCTCAGTGATATAAAATCTGTGCTAATTTGAATGAAAATATCCCACATAAGATCCAAGAATTTGGAATTTTTCTATAGGTGGTGGTGCTGTTTTAGGTGGATTTAGGAGCTGTGCCCATGCCAGCAGAAGCATGTCACTGGGGTTAGGCTTTGAGAGTTCATCATCCTTGCCAGATTTCCAGTAACTCTCTGCTTCTTGTACCTTCTTGAAAATGAGAGCTATCCCCCTTTTGCTCTGAACACCTATGGCCAGCATGCCTCCAAGGTCTGGAACCATAAGCTAAATAAACGATTCCTTTTATAATTTCCCTTGGTCATGGTATTTTATCAGAGCAAGAGAAAACTAAGTAATACAATGGGGGAATAAGAAGGAATAAGGAATAAGAAGGGTTAAAGGGGTTTAAGTGTGGTAGGATAGCGTAGAGAAAGGAATATGAGGAGGAATAACTAATAGTAAAGATCATTTGAAAAAATTATATGGAAATCTACTGCAGAAACTTTAAATTCTATAAATATACATATATAAAAATAGTTTAAATGAATATACAATTCTTACTTGATATGTTTTTCCCCCTTCAGAACTGTGAATATCTTTGACTATACTCTCTTGGCCTCTAAAATTTCAGCTAAGTAATTAGTTGTCCGAAAAATCCAGGATCTCCTACATACTATTTGTTTCTTATCTCTTGCAGCAGGGAGAAAATTCTGCTTCTTTTTTGCCTGTGTGAACTTCATTACAATTTGTCTTGGGATAATCTTGGTTGAGTGAATTTTTGTTGGTTACTTATAACTTCCCTTATTTTGGATTTTGTACCTTTTTCTAGGTTTGTGTTGTGGTTTGAATGAGAAATGTCCCCAATAGGCTTCACGTATTTAAACACTTATTCTTTTGTTGGTGTCACTGTTTGGTAAGTCCATGGAACCTTTGCGATGTGGAGAATTGATAGATGAAGTATATCACTAGGGGTGGGCTTTAAGAGTTTTTAGCCTTACTCTACTTTCAGTTTGCTTGATCTGCTTCATGTTTGTGATTGAAAATATTATCTCTTAGCTTTCTGTTGACCCTGCTGCTATTCATACACTCAAATGACAGACTTTCCCTTTGTTCTTTAAGCCAAAATATACACTTCTACAAGATTCTTTTGCTCATGGTGTTTATCACAATAACAAAGAAGTAATATTGTTTGGGAATGTTTCTTTTATTCTTTCTTTGAGTGAACTGTCTAGCTCTTTAGTAATTTTAAGGATCACTTGAATTGCAATATCATGCATATTTACCATATTAATACTCTCCTACATTTCCATAAGCTTTCTTCATTATTTTTCATCTTTTTGTTTTTTTTGTTCTCCAACTTGTACTTTAAAATAGACTACATTTGAACTCAATACTCTTTTTGTTTGCATGATCTATATGACTACTGAAACCTTGTTTAGTATTTTTAATTGACTTGAGGAAATTATTTAACAATAATTTTTAAATTTTTTGCTATTACTAATCTGTTAGTTCTCAAAGCAGTGACAAACTTTCCTGTTTCTTCAAGCTGGTTGACATTATTTAAAGCTACTGTTTTAAATTGTGGAGAGTTCTCCTGTACTTAGCACTTGCTGTCACTTTGACCCCTACTTTAACTAATAGGAGAGGTCATGTTTACCTGATAGGTCTTGTTGTTAAGAAGAATACCATTGCTGCAGGACACGCAGGCCTCTCTCTCCAGGGTAAATCAATCATGCCCTCCGTGCCTTGACTCCCGCAGCCTCATTCACCCTACCATCAACCCAGGCCGTCTCTCCTCCTAGCCTGGGTCCTGTCCTATTCCTTGTCTTGGTGCCCCAGACACCTGAGGAACCACCACTGCTTCCTGATCCTTTACATCCAGACCAACTCAGTGCCTTCTGGGGTCCCCAGGAGTGCTCTGGGACTGGCCCTGCCCTCACCTCCCTCTACTTTCCTGGGCTTGCACGATCTGCCAGACTATTTCCTGGATGCTGGGGCTGACCTTTCTTCTCCTGATCCTTTGCATCCTGACCAACCCAGCTCCTCAGTGCAGATTCCAGGAGCCCTTGGGGCCTCTTCCCACCTGCATCTTCCTTTGCATCTCTGGGTGGAATGGCCATCAGCTGCCCTAGACCAGCATCTATCCTGAGCTCGGCTCACAGGCCAGTCCAACCCCCAAATTCCTAGACCAAAATCTTTTCTGGAAAGATGAGACCTTAGGAGAAAGCCTGAGAGTATCTGATCCTCATCGGACTTGGGCCTCTGGGGGAACTCCTGAAGACAAAAGCAATTTGGCCACTCCAATATAAAATCAAAAGAGAGAACCAGAAGCTTAGATGAACCAGCTTTTCATGC
>NW_008339433.1:7188092-7190406 GCF_000622305.1 Nannospalax galili | reverse complement strand
AGAAAAAATAATAACATGAAAAACCAAAATAACATATCCCAACCAAACACCAATAATCCTCTAGAAGAGCACAATGGGAACCCCCTAGAGATAATGCAGGACAGGGAACTCAAAAGAACAATTATAAACATGATAAAAGAATTCAGTGAATTTAAAGAACACACAAAAAAGAAACCAAAGAACTGAAGAAAGATAGGCATAAACTTCTGAAAGAATTCAGAAAAGAGAAATATTGAAGAATACTAAGGCTGAAATGAAGAAGGAAGTGAAACACTCAGTAAGCCAATGAGAAATGGCAGGAGAAAAAAAGTCTCACCAAAAGGATGAATGAAATGGAAAACAGTACCAAGACTGAAAGATAAAGTGGACAAACCAGACCACTCAAGCAAAGATTATGAAAAGTTTAAGAAAAAACAAGAATGCAATGTGCAGGAATTGTGTGATGCCACAAAAAGACCAAACTTATGAATCATAGGCCTACAGGAAGGAGTAGAATCCCAAGATAATGGCATGGACCAGATCTTGAACCGAAACGTGGAAAAAAATTTCCCAAAATTAAAGACAGATATACCTATACAAATACAAGAAGCTTATAGAACACCAAACAGACAGGACCAGAAAAGAAACTCTCCATGGCACATTACGGTAGAAACACTAAATATACAAAACAAAGAGACCATACTGAAAGCTGCAAAAGAGAAACAACAAGTTACATATAAAGGAAAACCCATTAGGATTACAGCTGACTTTTCAGTGCAAACTATGAAAGCCAGAAGCCTGGACCAAAATATTCCCAGTTTTAAATGTCCACAGATGCCAACCCAGATTCCTATACCCAGCCAAAATGTCTATTACAGTCAAGAGGCTGAAGGAATTATGTCCGCAAAACCAGCCCTTCAGGAGTTCTGGAAACAATACAAAAAACTGAAGAAAAGGACGATTATACCCAAGGGGTTGTGGAAAAAAATTCAATGAAGATATAACTGTGGAAAAGTAAAGCTATATCAAGAATGTAAACAGAAATAAAAATGACAGGATTCAATACTCATCTTTCATTAATAACTTTAAAAATTAATGGACTGAACTCCCCAGTCAAAAGACACAGACTAGGTGAATGGATTAAAAAGCGAAACCCATCTTTTGGTTTTCTTCAAGAAACTCATCTCACTTTCAAGGACAGACACTATCTTAAAGTGAAAGGATGAAAAAAAATATACCAAGCAAACGGTACTAACAAAAAAGCAGGTGTAGCAATTCTAATATCTGACAAAATAGACTTTACACTAAAACTAACCAGAAGAGATAAAGAGGGACACTTCATTCTGATCCAAGGAACAATAAACCATGAAGATATTACAATCATGAACATATATTCACCTGAGTCTGGTGCACCCAACTTCATACAAACAATACTACAGGACTTTAAGACCCAGATTAATCCCAACTTATTAATAGTAGGGGGCTTCAGTACCCCACAGTCTCTGTTAGATATGTCAACAGGGCAGGGAGTTAACAGAGAGACATCTGAATTAAACAATACTATATATCAAATGAACTTAACAGACATCTACCGAGTGTTCCACCCAAGCACCAAAGGACATACTTTCTATTCAGCACCCCATGGGACCTTCTCCAAAATCGATCATATACTGGGGCACAAAACAAAGCTCAGCAAATACAAAAAGATTGAAATAATTCCATGTGTTCTATCAGACCACAATGCAATAAAACTTACAATCAACACCTGAAGAAGCCAAAATCACCACACGAACACATGGAGACTAAACAACACACTCTTAAATTATGAATGGGTCAAAAGAGAAATTAAGAAACAAACAAAAGTATTCCTGGAACTAAATGAAAAAGACAATAAAACGCGACAAAACTTCTGGGACACGCTGAAAGCGGTCTTTGGAGGGAAGTTTATAGCTGTAAGTTCCTACATCAAAAAATCGAAAAAAAAAAAACACACAAAAATTGACTTAACATTCCAACACAACACACTTGAAAAGCAACAGCAAATGAAGCCCAAACCCAGAAGAAAAGAAGAAATAACAAAAATCATTGACAGACCGCTATCCCAGTTAACCAAAAGAAATAAAGAGCACCTCCAAATCAACAAAATCAGAGATGAAAGGGGAAACATCACAACAGACACCAGAAAGTTACAGGACATTATAAGGGAGTACTTAAAAACACATATGCTACTAAATTTGAAAACCCAAAAGAAAAGGGGACTATGAGCATCTCTCAAAATGTCCTGTAATGGTGGTGGGTCACCTGTCCTCTTGATCAAGGAGGCTGAGGAGACCCC
>NW_008339433.1:7183779-7187924 GCF_000622305.1 Nannospalax galili | reverse complement strand
TCTCTGCTGACTAGTTTTAGTTTAAAGAATATTTTGTCAGAAAGCACTATAGCCATATCCTTAATGAACATAGATGCAAAAATTCTCAACAAGATACTTGCAAACCGCATACAGACACACATCAAAAAGATAATCCACCAAGATCAAGGCGGCTTCATCCCAGAGATGCCAGGGATTGATACAACCAAAAAAGAAAACTATAGACCCATATACTTAATGAAAATAGATGGAAAAATTCTCAACCAGATACTTGCAAACTACATGCATACAGACACACATCAAAAAGATCATCCACCAAGATCAAGTCGGCTTCATCCCAGAGATGCAGGGATTACTCAATATACGTAAGTCAATAAACATCATAAATCATATAAATAGGCTCAAAGACAAGAACCACATGGTCATCTCAATAGATGAAGAGAAGGCCTTTGACAAAATTCAACATGCATTTATATTCAAAGTCCTAGAGAGAATTGGACTGGAGGGAACATGCTGCAACATAATTAAAGCCATATATAACAAATTCACAGCCAACATCATTCTAAATGGAAAAAAACCTGGAAGCATTCCCATTAAAATCAGGAAGCAGACAAGGCTAGCCACTATCTCCACTTTTCTTTAATCTATCTCCTCTTTTCTTCAACATAGTGCTTGAAACCCTTGTAAGAGCAATAAGACAACAGCAGGAAATTAAAGGAGTAATAATTGGAAAAGAGATCAAATTATCCCTTTTTTCAGATGATATGATATTATATCTAAGACATGCCAAAAATTCCACCAGAAAACTCCTAGAAATTATTAACACATTCAGTAAAATCATGGTTTACAAAATTAACCTACCTATATACCAATAACAAGCAATCAGAGAAAGAGCACATGGAAACACTCCCCTTCACAATAGCTGCAAAAAAAAATATGTTGGAATATTCCTAACCAAAGACATTAAATGAAAAATTTAAGACTACAATGAAAAATTTAAATCTTTAAAGAAAGAGATTGAGGTAGACAGCAGAAGATGTAAGGACCTCCCATGCTCATGGATTGGAATAATTAATATTGTGAAAATGTCCACCTACCAAAAGTCATTTATAGATTCATTGCAATGCCAATTAAACTCCCCATGATATTTTTCACAGAATTGGAAAAAACCATCCTAAGATTCATACAGAAGCACAAAAGACTTTGGATACCCAAAACAACCTGAGCACTGAGAGCAATGCCAGAGGGATTACTATACCAGATTTTAAGCTGTATTACAGAGCTATAGTCATAAAAACAACATGGTACTGGCACAAAATTAGGCCCATAGATCAATGGAAAAATACTGAAGACACTAATATGAGTAAATGCAATTTCAGCCACCTTATATTTGACAAATGGACCAAGAATATTCACTGGAGGAAAGATAGCATGTTCAGCAAATGCGGCTGGCAAAACTGGATCTCCACATGTAGAAGAATGAAACTAAACCCCTATCTTTCACCTTTCACAAAAGTCAATTCCAAATCAATCAAAGACCTCAATGTAAAGCTTGAAACTCTGAAACTGTTAGAAGGAAACATTGAGAAAAACCTACAAGATATAAGTATAGGAGAGGGTTTTCTAAACTGGACATCAATTGCTCAGGAAACAAGGGCTAGCATTAACAAATGGGACCTCATTAAACTAAAAAGGTTCTGTACTTCAAAGGAGGCAACCAGGGAAGCAAACAGAAAATCCACAAAATGGGAGAAAATCTTCACCAGCGATACATCTGACAAAGGTTTAATATCCATAATATATAATGAACTCAAAGACCAGAGAATCAAGACAAAAAGTAACCCAATTAAAATATGGGCTAAGGAGTTGAACAGAGAGAGAGTTCTCAAAAGAAGAAGTAAAGATTGATATGAAACATCTTAAAAGATGTTCAAGATCACTAATAATTAGGGAAATGAAAATTAAAACCACTTTAAGATTTCATCTTAACTAGTCAGACTGGCTAAGATCAAGAGAACAAATAATACCAAATGTTGGAGAGGATGTGGGGAAAGGGGAGCACTCTTCCACTGCTGGTGGGCTGCAAACTTGTTCAAGCCCTATGGAAAGCAGTGGCATATACCTAAAGAACTCATCCTATTGCAGAGACACAACAAACATCCATGTTTGTTGCTGCTCTTTTCACAATAGCTGAGACATGAAAGCAACCTGTGTGTCCCTCAATTGACGAGTGGATAATGAAAATGTGGTTCATTTATAAGAGGGAATTTTACTCAGCAATAAAGAAAGATGAAATCATGAAATTTACAGGTTAATGGATGGAACTAGAAAGTGTTATGCTAAGTGAAGTAACACAGATTCAGAAAAAAAAATCGTCATTTGTTCCCCCTCATATGTGGATCCTAGAACTAAACCCTGATAAGTGAGTATGTACCCAGATATAACTACAGGAACCAGGATAATGGAAAAGAAACAGGGAGATAAAGGAAAAGAAAGAACCTGAAAGAGAACAGTAGGAATCAGGCCTTAATAAGGGAGATATGGATAAAAATTGGGTTTGTTTAAGGGCGGAGGGAAGGTTATACAAGGAACCTAGGGGATAAGGGGAAAGAAGGAGCTCAAGAGAGGTAGGACCGTAGGAGGAGGGTATTATTAAGGGAGAAAGGGCACCTTAAGTGGGAAATCCATGATGGAGGGGTGAGACAATGTGAGAGATAAATAACGCCTAGCTAGTTTTGAAAACCGGAGGGAGCCATATTGCTCCTACAACCTACTGACAAATTATACATAGCAGATCAAGAAATATATGTCTAGGTGAGTTTTATCTGAGAACAATTGGTCTTTGCCCACGATTTATCTACATGACACACAGTAATTAAAAGTACCCGACTGTATAACTAACCTTGGATATTTAACAGCGATACATTGAGGCCTATAGTAATTTGGTCAGAGGGACATAAACGAAAGTTTTGCTCCTTGCCCTCCTAGGTTGACTAGTTCCAGGGGACTATGAGCATCTCTCAAAATGTCCTGTAATGGTGGTGGTCACCTGTCCTGTTGCTCACAGAGGCTGAGAAGACCACACCAGATGGACTTGAACCAGTATTCAGTCTACAAAGAGGAGGGTCAACACAGAGGAATCATTTTTTCCATGCTTTCAAGCGAAGCCAACCACTGTTGAGCAGGACCTTTGACTTATCTTCACATAGGCGGAACTGGTAAAAGAAAGGAGCCAGGGGCTCCTCCCCTGAGGAACAGATCCTCAAACGACCTTAAGAGTATAAATAAATCAGTTTATCTGGGCCAACTGCATGGCCTTAAACACCAAAAAGTAAAGTATAACCAATGATTAAAGGGGCCAATATAATTTCTTAAGAGTCTGTATGCATAGCTAAAGGTTATATAACAAGCAACAATGCCATATAGGAGATACCTTCTTTTGAGTTGTTGGCCAGGGTGGCCCAAGGGACTCCAAGATAGTAACCCAGCATAGAACTGGGAAAATGAACAGCAGACCCCAATCTTATCTAAAGGAATATTGACAATTGATTGCTGCTAGATGAGGAACAGCTGACCCTCCTAAAACAAAGACCTCTAGATAGGCTGACTAGATTCACCAGAAGGGCAAGTAGTGGGGAATGGCTGGTGGTGCCCACAATACAGCAGACAGTATCAGGGATATCAGAGTATAAGAGCTCTAGTTGGGGGAGAGAGGCTATGGGAGGGTTACATCTGGGAAATGGGTATATAGTTGAATAAGATGGTTTGGAATGTTCTGTGTGATATACACAAAAAAGAAATCAACACATTTTAAAAAAAGGTTTTATATTTGAGGAAGAAGCACAGAAATTTACATCATGTTAATTAGTATAGTTGATGAATATTATCATTGAAATCTGCACTATGACTTCATAGACATACACAGGAGCTAAGGATCCAAGTGCAACCAATTATGACTAGTACTAATCAGAAACATACATATTACAGATGCATGTGCCAACATCTCAGTGTTAGTAACAAAACAATTAGTTTTTCTGCAAGGAAAAATACATTCTAAAATGAAATGGAGATCTTTTGTAAAGGTTAAAAACTCATTCAGTTTTATGTCTTACAGGGTTATACTTTTAGTGAGTTCAATATTGTATAACTATTAATTCAACTGTAAG
>NW_008339433.1:7168746-7183730 GCF_000622305.1 Nannospalax galili | reverse complement strand
TGGTCTTGAGTGTATTACTGAATATGTTAAAGCTGTAGTGAAATGCTTCTTCTAATCATGTAGTTATTAAAATTTTTTTCAATTATTAAAAATAATAATTCTTCAAGGCATAAAAAAGAAGAATACCATCAATGGAATGAAGAGTATTATTTACTGCAATCTTCATAATCTTGTTTTTTGCATTTATGTTTCCTGAATTCTGAGGAGACTTCAGAATTTTCATTGACCCTCTACTTACTTCCCCTATTTTGTACTGGACTAAATCCAGATCTATATTTTCCAAGTGTATGATGTTATATGTTTTTGCAGTTTCACTACAAGAGAGCAACCCAAATCCAGTTTTAATCAAAATCCTTTGCTCTTAAGAAAGACACAAGATAATACAAATAAACAGAATTTGTCTCTAAAAGTCATCTCTTGGGGACAGGGTAAGCCCACATTCCTTTGTATTAGTCAGAGTTCTCTAAAGAAACAGAACCAGTATATATAAATGAATTTATCAGATTAGCTCACAGGATAAAGTCCGAGTAGTCCAGCAATGGCTGCACCACACTGGAGAGGCTGAGAATCTGCAGTTGCTCAGTCCATGAGGTTGGATGTCTCAGTAGTCCCAATCTGGGACTGAACATCTGACAAATTCCAAAAGATCAGCTAGTCTTCAGTATACAGAAGCAAGAAAAACTCACTAGCAGAAGAGAAGGCAAGCAGCAAAAAGCAAGTGCTCTGCTCTGCCATGGCCTTATATGGGCTGCCATCAGAAGTTAATACCCACATTTAGGGTGTGTCTTCCAGCTTCAGATGATCCAATCAAGAATACCTCTCTCATTTCCATTAATCCCAGATCCAGTTAAGTTGACACCCAGGATTAGCCATCACAAGTATAGCCCTTGTCAACCTGACACCCTATAGCATCTCTCTATGTCATGCTCAATTTTCAAATGAAAACAATGGTGAGGTCATAATTCACCTAACATGATATGAACATCCCATCATACAATGACCAATGTGTTATATATCTTAGAGTAGGTGGTAAGGTCTTCGAGGAATGCTTTGTCCTTTAGCATCTCATAACCCAATATGATCATATAGGTTCACAACACTTAACCACTTAACACTTATCTCAATTACACATTCATAAATAAACAACACAAGTATCTACTTAACATATGTGTATATATGCACATGCTTATTCTTAACCAAATAGGACAAAAACACTCATGTCAGTTACAATCCATGTCTCTGCAACTGGTCACATACTCTAAGTTGAGATTTGTAAATACCTTCCTCTACTACCCATTCTGTATTTCCTCCACCATCAGCAAGCACCTCTGCAGGTCCTTGGCTTTTTCCCTGGAGGAGTGAACCATGCTTTCTTCATTCATGAAGGGTCTGGGCCATTTATTGTCCTCTCTGGATTCTTTCATTGCAGTTTCCCATTGACCTTAATCACAAGGAATCTCCTGCCTTCCAGATAAAATCTTCATTACCTCCATTGTGGAGAACCAGTCCAATTTCTCCCTGGTATTCTGGGTCAGTCACCCCTCCTAATACGACTATTTTAACAGTAAGGAGGGTGAAGATTTTCATGAATCTAACTACAAATAGAGGAAAAATGAGTTTTAGGGTTAGCAACAAGTACTTTCTACTCTGCCTAATAAAATTATACATGCATGTTTCTTATGACTGGACAAGTTCATTTCCAGTAATATGCCTTAGCAAAACTCACATCATTAGACAGAAAAAAGCACAGCAGAGACCCAAAAGTTCAGTGCCTTGCTACAATGGGAGGAAGATAACCCACACCTACTATGCCCTCCAAGGCTCAGGGACTTTTGTGGAAGAGGTTGGCAGAAAGAACATAAGAGCGAGAGGAATGGGTGGAGTGTTAACAGGAAGTGTCCTCCAACCACTATGCAGCAGGCTATAGTCACACCTATTTCACACACACATCAAGGAGTCGAGGGAGGAGTCAGTTATCCTTCCCACCCAATCAGTCCACTTTAGCTGCATGTGGGTGAGGGGCAAAGAATATATATATCCTGCTTCCAGCTTGAGATAGAGGCTCGGGTTCCCTCTGTGTGCTGACCCTGAGGAAATACCTCCCAGAAGACTCCACCACAGTGATGCTGGTCTCTTGTTACTTAACAGCTGATTTTTCAGCCCCAGCTAACCAGCATCAATTGTCCCAGTAAAACAAAGGTTTTACTTCAGGTTCTGGTCTCTTCTTAATCACAGCTGATTCTTCAGCCAGCCCCAGCAGAGCAGAACCCATGGATTCTCAATTCAAAATATCATACAAACAGCCCTGATAATCTCCACTTCCCTTTAAATGTTCACAAGCCAAGCCTCCATCATCCACAGCTCTTTAAACATAAATGTTCCAAGCTCCACAGCAACAAACTCTAAACACTCAACTAGTTTTCCAGTCCAAAGTTCCAAACACTTCCACAATCCTCCAATGTCAGGTCTGTCACAGCAGTACCCCACTCCTGGTACCAATTTCTGTCCTAATTTGATCCTCCACTGCTGTGACAAAATATTCTTACCACTACCAAATTGTGGAGGAATGGATTTATTTGGCATACATCTCCCAGATCATGGTTCATCAGGGAGCCCAATGTAGGAACTCAGAGCAGGAACCTGGAAGCAGGAATTGGAGCATAGACCATGGAGGAATGCTGGTTACTGGCTTGCTCCCATGGTCCCTGCTCAGCCTGCTTTCTTATGAAAATCAGGCCTACCTGCCAGGGGTGGCATCACCCACAGTAGGTTGGGCCTTCCCACATCACACAACAATGAAGAAGATGCCCCACATACATGGCCATGGCTCAGTTCAATGGAGGCAATTCCCCAATTGGGGCTCCCTCAACCCAGGTGTGTCAAGTTGACAATAAAGCTATACAGCACATTCTTATCTACATTTACTAGAGTATTGGCATAAACTTGTATGATTTTTAGAGCAATTTTGCAGAGTCATGATGTATAGACTAGCCCTGGACTTCTATGTCATATCTGGCCAAGGTCAGTCTGACACTAAACTCATAGATCATTAATATCAGCACAACAGTGACTAAGGATCAAGACCCAAACTTCTTTGTGCTACCTATTGTGGAGATGGATTTAAGGACTCAGACTGCTGCCACCAACCATGGGTGATGCTAACTGAAATAGAAATCTGTAGAATAGGGTCACTTAGCTTTTGGCATTCCACTGAGTCTTTCCACAGGAAAGTCTATAGACTCTGCCCATGATTTGGCTTCACGAGCCCACATTATTTTTATAATCAATCCTTGTGCTTACTACACTGTACTATTGCTGGTGAATGAGGTATTGTACCATTCTATGATACCAAAGATTGATATAGATTGCTAAAAAGAGATTTGGCTACTTGGTATGATGTTAGGATGGGACTTACATTATTTTCACAACCACATAACTTGAATAGTTTCAAATGTACACTGAGCCACAAATTGTTGTTAGAAATGATGAAATAACAAAGGTTAACATAAGACACTGTCCAACTGGGTCACATACCTCTACTTGGTTTCAAAATTATTCTAATTCTCCATTTTTCAGAAAAATTCTGGTTTGATACCTAAGGTTGAGGGGTGGGTAAAGGACAAAGACAGATCCTTATTGGCCAATATGGTGCTAAACTGGGTTTCACATGAGTGTCATATCCCCAGGAACTTTCTCAATTATAGGAAAACAGAATATGTTTCCTAGTCCCACTCCTAGACTGAAACGGATATAGATAAAACTCAGGTTAGCTCCATAAATACGAAGGTCTCTACTTGATGCCAGAGCTATTACTGATGCTCTGTTTGCAAACACTGATCCATGTCCAGGAACTTCATTTGCCATTGTCCATAAACTTCATTTGCTTGGTTTCCTCATATTGGTCCTGACATCAGGATATGAGACAAAGTTCTGATTTAATATTCATTCCCTGCTCTAGAGTGATTATGAGTTCTGCTTTCTACTCTACTGACTGAGGATGGGGAAGGTTTATGGAAGCAATATCCTTTATGCCTGATCTCAGGTAGTTTCAGTATACAGCTATTTGTGTATGGATAGGAATCTTGGAGATTTTCAAGTACTTGTATTGCCTTGGCACATTTGTTCTGGGTTTCAAGTCATTGGCCTGGACATCATTCTCTCTTCCATGCCAAAGCAGGAGTGATTTCCTTCCATACTGGGGTGCTTGATTTGAAAGAATACAGTGATTTGGGAAACTTCCATCCTCCATTTAAGTGTTCTGTTTACTTTTTATATGAAAGTATGTCTTGTGATCTTTCAACTGATTGTCTCAGTTTCTGTGCTAATAGTTTTGTATTGGTATTGCTGTTTAATGTGATGAGTGTCTGAGTAGATGATTGCCAAAATAGCTTATTCGGACACTGTCTTAATGTTTTCTATTTCCACAAAGATTTCTGTCATATTAAAAAAAAACATTACTTCTGTGCCATTGTTAAGTTTCCAATCAGCACTGAAATGGGTTTTCTTTGAGCTCATTGCATTTCCTTAAAACAGGTCATGTAAATTCTCTACCAAAGTGTTTTCTTATATGTATTACTATTTGAGAAGTTTCTTGTATGTTATTCTGAGTATTTGATGAAGTCCTTTCCTAAAAACCTAGAGGCTTATTAGCATGCAATGTCTGAGGAATGGAGGCCAAGAATTTGACTTCTAGGTCAAATTGACAGGGAATTGACAAGTCATTATTTCTATCCCTCATTCTCTAACTTCAGTATTTATCTCACTCTTCCCAATCCAGCTTTGTGTGCATCAACCTAGACACCTTAACATGACTGCTTATTTTCTTTGATTCTATGGTCTAAATTACCAGGGATACTGATATTGATTATGTTGCCATTGTTCAGTAGGAGTAGTGGTCTAAACACAAAATAAAATGGTATAGTGCTGTATTAGATATTTTTCATTTGTTGTTATTAACAACATGAGCAAGGCAACTTACTGAATGAAGAGGTTATTTGACCTGGTGGTTCCACAGGGTTAGAGTCAATAATGGCAGAGAAGGCATGGCAGCAGAGGTGGCCAGAGTAGAAAGCCAAGTGACCACATTTTCAAGCAGGTACAAAAATCAGAGAGTGACTGGAAATTTGGTAAGTGTTAATAACTTCAAACCCGTCCCCAGTGACATGCTTTCTCCAGGAAGAGCACACTTCCTGAAACTTCTCCATACAGCACCACCAACTAGGGAAAATGTTCAAATATTTGGAGCCCATAGAGGACATTCTAATTCAAACCACCACATTCTAGTCCATGCCCCCCATGGGCTCATGGGTATATAAAATGCACAATGCATTTAGCCCACATACAAAAGTCCACATAATATTTACCAGTCTTAATACTGGTCACCAATCCAGAGTCCAAAGTTTCTTCTGTGACTGGAGGAAATCTCTTACACACAAGCCCCTGTAAAAACAAAAGACAAGTTGGAGACTTAGCTGTATGTGACCTTGCTCTGAAGATACTCTTTCCATGGTTTAAGTACAATTTTGTAGACCTCACCTTAATGGCTAGTATCTCATTATCAAAGAGATCCTTTCCTTTGGCACATGCTTTCACTTGAACATTAATCTCCCTAGTGCACTTCTTCAATCAAAACTGTGACTTCTCTATTTTATTCTGCCCCACTTACTCGTTTTCATTGCACATCTCCACAATGTCCACCATAATAGCCATGCTATCAATTCCACAATATGTGGTCTTGAGATTTCCTCCACCAAAGAAATTAGTCCATTACTTTCACCATAGCCCAAACCAAGCTCTTAAGCTGTGGGAAGCCAGCAGTCAAATGCTTTGTCAAGATATCCGAGTTGATTTAAATCCTTATTTGCCTTTGAAACAACTTTAATCCCAGAACTGCGTTCTTACAGGCTCATCCTAGAATGACCTGTTCAACTCTGCTTACAACATTCAATCGCTTTTGTAGTCTAAACTTCCAAATTATTCCATATTCATCTAAAACCCTACATAGTAAGAGTCTTCTCAGCAATAGCCCTCTTTCTGGTACCCACTTCTGTATTAGTTACTTTTCTGTTGCTGTGATAGAAGACATTGGCCATGCCAAATTAGATAAGGAAGAGTTTGTTTGATATTATATTTCTAGAGGCTTAGAATTCATAATGGCACCAGAACTACTCTAGATGCTCCATCAGCCAGGAAGATCAAGAGGAAGTAGTGCTATTAAGTTCTACCAAGCATTAGAATTCATTGTAGATCTCCAAAATATCCACCATAATAACCATTCCAAGGGTGATGCTAAGTAAGCTCAGACACGAGTGAGTCTCACACACTCAGAGAATTGTATAGTTTCACAAGCAGTTTTGCCCCATCTCCACTCCAAGAGCACATTTCCACCAAATGCCAGAAGCTTTGTATGCCATGTGCTGAATGTGGAGCCACCTATTTTTATCAGGTGCTGTGTTCCAATGCATGGAGCCATATTCATAGGTGTACATGTAGCATTAATTAGACTCAGTGGGCTATTTAAAATGAAAAGAAGACAAGGAGATGGTAGAGGAACTAAGGGGTGGATCTGAAAGAAGCTGAGGAGGGGATCTGAGGGGTTACGTGGATCAAAATATATTTTATGTATGTATGAAACTCTCAAAGAGTAAAATATATATTTATAAAAGACTATCATTCTACTGTTATGGTGACTAATTCACTTTAATTCTAGTATAAAAGTGAGACAGAATAATTTAAATAATTATAAGTAAAAATAGGTTAAAATAATAGAATATAATGAAATACAAAATGTGAAAATAGCAAAGTAAGGGGATGCAAAGTTAAACTACAGAATTTTGTATGCGATTGGGTAGGTTTATTTGAACTTGTAATTAGTGATAATATTTATAGTATTTCATGTAAGATATTTTATGTGAGTCTTAAGGGAAGCAAAGAGAGCCTAGTATTTACAGGAGTTATACAAAAGAATAAGTGGAAATTATAAAAGCATTTCAGGGTTTAGAGAGATGTCTCAGTAATTAAGAATTAAGCACTGCTCTTGCAGAAGATCAGAGTTTGGTTTTCAGCATCTGCTTTCTTTAACTCCTGTAACGCTGACTCTAGGGCACCCTACACCTTCTTCTGGCCTCTGTGGGCACCCAAACACATGTGCATATATCCATATATATCCATATATATATAATATATGTAAATAAAAAAAATCATTAGAAAAATACCCACTATTTAAGAACATTTTTTTTAAAAATGCAAAGATCAAAGGGAACAAGAGAGAAAAATCAATAAATTATGTGACAAATTAAATTCTTCACTCGACACTTATATTAGTCAAGTAAAGAAATTAACTTCAGACATTTTTGGCTTAGAAGCTTAATGTGAATAGTTGGAAAAAGATATTCTATATGAATAATAATCTAAAACAACAGGGGTAAATACTTTTGTATTAGACAAATAATCTTTAGTGAGAACTGATACAACAAAAGATAATACTTAAAAATGATGCACGTATTTATATTACTTACTTTCCTCAATACTTATTACTTTCCTCAATACTGTGGCCAAATACATGACAGAAACAATTTAAAGAAATTTATAATGCCAATCAGAAAGAATTTTGAAAAAAAATTTTATCATTAAAATAAATCGTGGATCTCTACATACAATGGTAACTGATTTTATTTGTTTATTTGCCTATTTATTTATTATGAGTTTGGTTTTATTTGTTTCAGAGATGGCATCACATAGTCCACTCTGTCATAGAATTCTCTGTGAATTTTTGGTTGACTTTAAGCTTGTGGAGATTCTATTATTTCAGCTTCCCACCATGCTTAGATTATAGGCAAGAGCTATCAGCTACCATACTATGCTTAATTTCTCTTTCTTGTTTTTGCTTTTTGTTTTTAGTATCATTATGGTTGTGGTTCTTATTACACTCATTATTAATTTTAACAAGGAATGTTGTCACGGTTCAGTGACCACAATTCAAGCCTGATGGGCTTGGGGACTCCGAGGTATAGGTGCAGGAGAAATCAGGACACAGGGGATGCAGAGGAGTATGAACCAGTGCATACTTTATTCTAAGAATCAACCTTATTTATAGTACAACAAGAGGAAGAGAAAATGTTCTTCTCAAGCCAAGTTATCTCATCACGATATTTACCTTTATGATATTTGAAGTACCTTCGTGCTCCCAGGGCTCAGCACTTTTTGGAATCGTATCTGTCCCTCCATGCTTATTAAACATTCTGTTCTTTACTTATAACTTTATTAGCTACGCAGCTTTGTTATACAAGCTTACTTAGGTACGTTTACTAGGGTTCAAGGAACTGTCAGTCTCATGATAGGAATAACTGCAGAAGAACATCCAAGTTCCCAGGGAACTGAGGCCTCCCGTTCCAGCTTTTGAGTTTACTTCAGATCAGAACTCGGGCCTTCACAGAATGTTAGTATGTAATAACTGCTATGTCTAATGAGTTTAGATGAATGTTGTATTAATAGAGCTGTATCAAATTATATGCCAGGATAACAAACTGTATCTCCTGGTTTACCAAGCAAAATCATGGCTTAATTCTGTTTTCTTACTATTATCAATAATTCCTCAATCTTTTTCTAATTGAGTCCTAATTTGTGTAAATTATGTGTGTACTAAATATAATGTTCACCACTGCATTGATTCTATAACTTTAAGTCCTTCAGTAGAATTTCAGAAGTAGTTCATGAGAACTGGAAAAAAACTAATGTAGACTGATAAAGAAATAGAGGTAAAAAGAATCTCCGTTTCCAGATTGGTGCTCTGGGCCATGTTAAAGCCTCAGGACTATCAAGCTCTTTTAAGGCTGTCTGGATGGCATATTAATCTATTAGACACTGGCAAAGATTTGTTGATGCAATTTCTATTAAACTTTACTATTAGAAGTCTTGCATTTCTCAAATGCCCAGCTACTCAATAAATTCAGTTCATTTTTGTTCTTGCTCTACTGCAAGCCTAATGATCAGTGGGTGCTCATGGAAAGTCAATTCAATTGCCTCAGTGCATAACAAGGGCAAAGATAGGCACAGTGTTCTTTCCTTTAAATTACAGGCCATTTTAATACTTTAACTCAAGAAAATAATGCTTAGAACTGGTAAATATCTACTTAAAGTTTTAGTTGTTAAGTAATTTACAGAGTTGCTGTAAACTGAGAAGTAATTTTAAAATGGTACTTAGAAATATTGAAATTTCTGGGAATTATGAATTACTTATATGAAGATTTAAAATTTATAGCCATGCTAATACAAGGGAGGTACAGTTGACGAGCAATAGATAAGACATTGACATGGTTTGCTATTTTTTTCATGTTTGTTGCTTCTTCTTACAGTTTCGATATGAAGTATGTCTCCAATTATCTGATATGTTGATGACCTGATGGATCTAATCATTGAGAGATGCTTGTGTAATCAAGACTCCTAATGGCTTAGTGGATTCACTCATTGATGGATTCGTAATTTGATGGCATGATTGAGAGCTGACAGAAGCTTTTTGTTGTGGAGCTTATTAGAAGATGTACATTGCCAGAGGTGTGTCTTTATGAACTATATCATCTCCCAGGGTCATCTGTGTGGTCCTCACTCAATTTCCTGGCTGCCATGTTGTAAGTAACTTTGCTCTGCCATACATTCTTGTTGTCATGGTACCGTGACTCACAATAGGGTCATAGAAAAGAACTCCAACCACGAATGAAACCTCTCCAACCATAAGACAAGAGAAATCACTCCTTGTTTTAATTGGCTATCTCAGATATTTATCAAAATGATGAAAAACTCACTAAGATACTCTTCTTATATACCCATTTTCTACCTAATTCTTAATCTCCAACTTCCATTCTCCAACATGGAATATTATACAGAAATAATTTTCAGGTATGAAAAGGAAGGAGATAACCTGAACAGATTAAAAAATTACCAAGTTGTCTTGGTGGGTCCTAAAAACATTTTCATAAAAGGCATCTTTTTATATATTTTATTTATTATTTTTCTTTTATATGTATGAGCACATTGCCTGCATATATGTAAGTGCACCGACGTTGTGCAATGCCCCTCAAGGTCAGAAAAGAGTGTTAGATCCACAGAACTGGAGTTACAGACAGTTGTTAGCTGCAGTGTGGATGCTGAAAATTGAATCCAGGTCCTCTGCAAGAGCAGCCAGTGCTGTTAAATGGTGAGTCATCTCTCCAGCCTTTATAAGTGACATCTTTTTAAAACAAAGCCAATTGAGGAAGAAATGTATTAATTCATCAATTATTTAATTAATACATTTAACAAGAGCACTGTTGAGTACTTAACAGGTAAAAACAATAAAAATAAATAAATAAATAAATAATAAATAAAAAGACAATGGAATTTTTGGTATCAGCTAACCTGGAGGAAGTCATCACAATTTATTTCCTCAGTGGAAACAACTAAAACATATGAACAGAATATAAAAATAATCTGACTATAGGCAACCAATGGCTTTCAAGAGCTTTTTAAAAAATATATCTTTTCTCATTTTAAATTATGTGTATGCCTGTGTGTCTGTGCAGTAGTGTGTGCATGTGAGTGAAAGTGTCGGCAGATGTAAAAGACATCGGAACCCCCTGGATTAGCACTCAGGCCGTTGTAAGCTGTATAATATGGCTGCTGTAAATCAAACTGTGGACATCTACAAGGGCAGTACATACTCTTGACTGCTGTATCATCTTTCTATCCCTTTTCTTTAATTAGGAAATTTCTTTTTATTTTCTTTTGCCTTTGACTCAAATTTGAACTCAGTCCTACAAATGTATGGAAAACAAATTTTCTGAGAGAAATAATTCTTTTCATATCGGTGAATAAGGAATAAGAATCCCTATAGATCAGAGTGTGTAAAATTTGAATGGTTTAACTTAATTCTTCCCCTTTACTCTTACTCAACATTCCCTTTAGGAAAGAATCTGAGAATAAACTGTGCAGCTGCAGTACCCTCTTGAATACAATGTGAGCATCTCACCTCCTGAAAGAAGACCTGCCTCTCTGGTCAGAGGAACCAGGAAAAGAAGTCTCTCTTACATGAGGAGTCTGAAATGCAAGGATATTAAAAATGTGTATTTCTGAATTATCTGTATGAATTAAGAAATGCCTGAGTCCATTCCAAAGCTCTGCATACATAAGCAGACACAACAACACATAAAAAAGTGTTTTAACAATTCAACTATAATATTAACTGCTATTTAAATCTCAAACTAAGTATAAAGAGGCTCATGTGCAGGATAGACTAGAAGAGTATAATAAAAACTGTGAAAACTACACATTGGAACGTTTGTCCACATAAAATGAGAAGAATTTTACTGTCTTATAATTGACTTACTACTAAGGCAAGAACAAAAACTTCTTCCTGAGAATTTTAACAATACCCACACCCTTAGAGCAAAGTCCACCATGCAACTTTATATTTATTGATGTATAAAGACTTTAAAAAAGTGTCAACTTCTCAAGAAAACTAAATTGATGATTTTGCAACTAATGATCCAGATGATGAAAATATTAGATAAAGCATTTAAAGTAGCCATTGCCATGGAGTAAAGGTGAATATACTTGGTACAAATCAAAAGTGAGTAGTTCCTAAAGCATGATTTTGAACATGGAGACGATGTAAATAACTAGAAACACTGCAGCTAAAAGAGGTATTTTTCTCACTAAAACATGCTTGTTGGACTGCAGAAATGGCTCAGGTGTTAAAGGGTCTGGCCAACAAGCATGAGGACTTGTGTTTATAAACTAGAACTCCTGTAAAACATGGATGTGGTGGCATGAATCTATAAGCCCAATGCTGGGGGAGGGCAGGTGCATGAAGACAGGGGCATCCCAGATCTCTTCACCTAGCTAGCATAGAAAAATCAATGTACTACTTGCTCAATGCGATACCCAGTCCCCCAAAATAAGATGAGTAGTTGAAGACACCCAAGTTTGAACACCAGTCTCCTCCATCTGTACACACTCCCACATAAGCACAAACTTAAAACGTGTGCACAGACAGAAATGAATTTGCTACATGGCATTGTGCTAAAATTATTTTAAGATCAACTCAGTTTCCAATTTTTTCATTACTTGTGGAATACAATTTCTCAGATTCATCCCCCCTTCTGAAATTACTAAGATCACAAATACTTCAGGCTTTGAGATTTTTGATTTTAAAATATTTGAATAAATTTAATAATATAGTAAACTTGTCTGGTAAGATAAAATCAGGACCTGTTTTATATGTCAAGAGAAAAAGAGTTCAAAATAAAATTTGGAAAATAAGCCAATATATAATTGCTATATAATACTAAAATCTTATAGAAAAAAATATATGACTTCAACAACAAAATTTACAAAACTCCAATGAGAGATATTGATGACAATGTTAAAAACAGAACAGCTACCCATGCTCTTACATTAAAATAATTAATATTGCTAAAATGTCCATGCTACCTTAGTAATGAAAAGAATTAATGAAATTCTTATCAGCATATCAAAGACATTTTCACAGGACAAGAAATAACAATGTGAATCTTCACTTTAAATCAGAAATAGTCATAAATCTTGACATAGAAAATAGGAAACAAAAGGTATCTTATACCATTAATGATGCCAGTACCCAGGAGACAGGGGCCAGAGAATCTCTGTGAGATCAAGGGCAGTCTGTCCTGCATAGTGAGTTCCAGGCTAGCTGGAACCATAGGGAGACTCTGCATAAAAATGCACTGCAAGTTTTAGTAAATAAAATAACATAGTATTGGCCAAATATTATCACACATAGAGATCAGAAACAAATATATAGATTTACTCTCAATTGGTTTTCATCCTAGTTTTCAACAGGACATGATGAGTAGATGTTCTCTATACTAAAATATAGTGGGAGAAAATTAATAGCCAATATATGGAAGAATGAAATGAGATTTCACACTGTGTACATAAATCAATACACTTTTCTCAAAAATGGTGTTTGGAATGTGACTTAGATGGTAATGTGTTTGGAAAGCAAATATAAAGACTTGAGTTCAGATTCCTAGAAGCCATATAGAAAGTCAGGCAAAATAGCTTGGGACAGTAAATCCCAGCTCTGGGGTGGTAGAGACAGGTGAGACCCTAGAGGTCACTCGCCAGCCACCCAAATGAATCAAAGAACTCATGGTTCAATGTTTGACCCTTTCTCAAAATATAAGGTGGAGAATGATTGTTAACATGTGTCCATACGCTTGCATGTACATCTATCAGTAATCTCATACTTAAAATTTAAAAATGGAAGCTAAGACTTAAAGTTTTAATATTGTTAGAAGTGCATGGAATAAAAAGAGTCTGGGTAGTTATTTTGGATATGCCTCCAAAAGCACTGGAACAATAAAGATAATGTACAAAACACAACTTCAAACCAAATATTTCTGACCAACAAAAGAAACAATCAAAAGAGAGAAATGGTAACTTCTGGAATGAGGTAAAATATTTTCAAGCCATATTTCTACTTAGGAGTTAATATCCATGGGCAAAAGATCAGAATAGACACATTTTTCAAAATAATATATTAGAAATGGCTAACACTTGAATAAATGCCAAGCATTTATGATTTGAAAGCCACATTAACATAACTAACAACTGTTAGAATAGATACTTTTTAAAAGACAGATTATAGGATATGCTGATACGTGGAGAAAAGAGAAGCACTTCTCACAGTTGAGAAGTTAAATTAGTAAGTCATGGAAAAAATTATGAAGATTTTTCAATATTTAACAACACAACTAGTCCATGATCCAATCATCCATCTACTGAGCATATATTAAATACTGAAATTTATATGTTGAAAAGATCCTTGCCCTCCCAATGTTCATTGCAGCATTAACCTAATTACAAAGAAAAGGAATCTAGTTAATTGCTCATCAGGGGATAAATGAATAAAAATGTGTGGTAACTATACTCAGTAAAAGACCATTCGCTTTAAGAAAATAATGAGATTTATATGACTTATATGACTTGAAACAGCATAGATGAAGCTGGTGGACACTTTAGTTTTTTTTTTATTAAATAGGCCATTCACAGACAGAGAAATACATCATGAACTGACTTGTCACTTCTAAAAGATGTTAGACCCAGAACCATATAATTAAATAATGGTTATCAGGGACTGGGTTAATGGAGAAGTTAAGGGCATGTTGAATAAATGTTTCAAATTTCTCATGTGAAATAAGTTGAAGTGACCTATTATACAAGGTAACTGCAGTTGACAATATGTTACACTCTTTAATATCATTGAGAGTAGTTTTTTTTTACACACATAAGTGATATGTGGTGATGCATATGCTAGATTTACTCATCAACCTAATGTGTACATGTTTTATAACATCATCTTTGACATGAAAAATTTATACAGTCATAATTGTCAATCAAATTTTGTTTGGTTTTGTTTGCTTTTGGGTATGCTTATCTCTAATATAAATAATATAATTTTTTTTAATTTTCATGACTCAGCATCTTGAGTTCAGAGATTAAAAATGAACCACGCCAATCGACTGAAATAATTACTTTAAGAAACAGATTCAAGTTGTCAGACATTTCAGGAAAAGAAAGCATTCAGAAGAAGCAGAACACAAAAGGGACAAGAATCCTAAGAACTAGCACGAAGGTAATAAAACAAAATGAATATTAAATTACAAGACTGACCTAGAGATCAAATGCATAACGCTTTCTAGAGGCTTAGATCGCCAATCGACTGAAATAATTACTTTAAGAAACAGATTCAAGTTGTCAGACATTTCAGGAAAAGAAAGCATTCAGAAGAAGCAGAACACAAAAGGGACAAGAATCCTAAGAACTAGCACGAAGGTAATAAAACAAAATGAATATTAAATTACAAGACTGACCTAGAGATCAAATGCATAACGCTTTCTAGAGGCTTAGATGATGAATGCAGAGCAGTATCCATTGGATTTTGTAAAATAAGGGTCATTTTTCACCTT
>NW_008339433.1:7155039-7168687 GCF_000622305.1 Nannospalax galili | reverse complement strand
TTGTAAATAAGGAAGGAAATTAGAAAACATCCTTTGGAGATCTCTCAGTCAATGACAGGAACAGAATATTCTGGAATTGAATGAACCTAAGTTTGAAAACAGAGGCCTAGAAATTAGAAGAAAGTAACCCTCTAAAGATTAAATGGTGACAGCCAACACTGTTATTGACCATTCATTTTATTCCTACTTCCTAATATTTCAAAGTTAGTATGTTTATTTTTTTCCACATTTGAGTAAAAAATCTTTGAAGATTAAATCTACAACATAAATGTTAGTGTTATAAACAACAACAACAACATCTTTCTATGAGTTTCCTTTAGGAATTCAGAAATTAGGCTGCAGTTAGTAATCTGTGTATCTTTACTAAATTCACCTATGCCAAAGGTGTTATTTGAACTCCAAAATAAATACAATACTATTCTACCTGAATAAATGTTGACTCTAGCTTTGTACAGAAGAATAAAATATACGTAAATGACTTTACCACAAATTACAAGTAAATTACATATTGTATTTATTATGTTTTTTCTAAAAATGAGTTGACAGATATCTGTGTATCTTTACTAAATTCACCTATGCCAAAGGTGTTATTTGAACTCCAAAATAAATACAATACTATTCTACCTGAATAAATGTTGACTCTAGCTTTGTACAGAAGAATAAAATATACGTAAATGACTTTACCACAAATTACAAGTAAATTACATATTGTATTTATTATGTTTTTTCTAAAAATGAGTTGACAGATTTTATTTACTTTTAATAGATGATGTTACCCTGGCAGGCACAAGCCATGTCTTGATAGCTATATGCCTTTTCTTCCACTCACCCTCAGTACTGAGAACATATTTATATATAATCATAATTTACTACATTATTATTTATTGGAATTTGATGTGTTAAATTATAATACAAGCACAATGCAACTCTATTATTGGACAGACTAACATAATATTCTTCTAAATTATTTTTTATAGTGAAAACACAATCATTATATAATTTTATCAAAATACTACCAAATAATATCCTTTACCAATAAGTACCAAATTTAAAGCTAAAATTCAACAATTTGATTAAATATGAAATGAAATTTAAAATAGTATTCAAGAGACTCATTAATTTGGAGATCTACCTAGTACAATCAATAATCATTTTTGAAAGTCTATCCATAGTTTTACATATCCAGCCAATTCTTGTTATATGAATGAGCAAATTATTTGCATTCCCCCTAATTCATATTACGAACTCTTTGAGTCTATAGTTGAAGAATTTATTTTACAAAACAGATTTATTTAAAAAGCAGGTACTCACTTTGTTTTTTATCTTTTTCTCTAAACTTTCAGCTGTTTCCTATAACTCACCTCACTTCACTTTCCTCACAATTGTTTTTAGTAAAACACAGGTAGATTTACATAACTCATTTTGTATTTGGTTGATATTGGCACAAAATGTGGAAAAATTATTCAGTGTTTTTTATTCTATTTGCGGTCATTTATTGTGATGTCACATGAAAAGACCCTGAATTTCATTTCTAAGTATAGTGAAAGTTCTTAATTCAAGAATCAAATTATAAATTTTAAATCAGGTTTTACTTTAATGTGTAATATAGGACACAGTAGGTTTTTCTTATTCTGAGCTAGATATTGAGGAAATTTTAAGCAAGGAAAGGATTAAAAGAAATGATACAAATAAAATATATCCAGGTTGACTATTAGTAAAATGGAAAAAAAGTCAATGTATTTGAAAATTTGAGGTAAATTTCTCTGTGACTTTTAACTGATCCCAAATTGTGAAGATTTCCTAATCCTCTTACACAAGTTTATCTGCCAAACAGCATGCTGACTCATGGTGCTCTCAGATAAATGAATTTAAAGACATATGTTAGGAGGTGGGTAGGGAAATGGATTTGGAGTCATACAAATTCTGTTTCGAGACAGAATATAATGAAGAGCTATTTACATAAGTGCTTCCTGGTGCTTATTAGAATTGTTAGTGGGAGAGGGAGTGGGAATGTAAGGATAAGACTAAGTACATAGGATTTGCCAACTCTTTCCCAGAGAAGTCTATTACGTCTAAATGAAGGCTGTGGGCTCAAGGCAAAGGTAGTTTCTACATGAGATCACTCTGCTGATTTTATCAAACAAAATCAGGATGTGGATTTTTACATGTTTTTGTGAGGAATTAGCAAATAGAGATGACTAAGAGTTCTGCTTTGCACTTAAGTTTTATTTTTAAACATTCAAATAGAGCTAAGTTTGATATCACTGGAATTTTCCATATCCTTGAACTTTACTAAGGTTATAATGAACCTTCAGGTCTAGTTCTCTAAATGTACACTGTAGAACAAATCATCCCTGACCATTTTATCTGTAGTAGTGGGCATGCAACCCAGGGCCTCAGATGCTAGGAAGCAATGAACCTCTAAACTATATCCACAACCTTGCTTCCATTTTTCTATTGCACAGTGATAAGTATCGTCTTCTCTCTTCAAATACTCCCAGGCGTTCCCTGCTCAGACATTAAACTATGAATCCAGGGCACATCGCTAGATGCCCATCGTCACAACACTGCCAATGGATAAGGAAATCTTTGGGCCCAGGAGTTCATTCCAGCTTCTAAAAATCTAACTAGAGCCTATCCTCAAATAAATAGTTTGAAGAAAACACTTAGGAAAGGATAAACATAAAAGTTTTTTAGACCATAGCAAATTTCAGCATGGGAAAGAAACCTGTGAAAAATTGGGTCAAATTATGTGGATAAGGATATGGTTTCAATTTTCATTGACAGCAGTAAAATCTTTCTGTATACATCTGATTAATCTTTGACGTTGTAAACACAGAGAAACTCAAAATAGCCAGAGAACGTGAATGGGATAATTTATCTGACTAAATATGGGAGGCTTTTGAACTTTGAAAGGAGATGAATTACGATAGAATAAGCCCAGAGCAATTTGCCCCAGAAACGTATTAAAGTGTAGTCAAAAGAACTATGTTTCAAATTAATATGGTGATATTTAATCTTGTCTTTAAAATGCAGAATGGCAGCATTTCACATGAATAAGCGTTCAAAACCAAAGTAAAAAAAAAAAAAATCTTGAACTCTAGTAATTAATTTGTAGTAAATTGTCCTTCTGATTAAGATACTAAGGAAATTATGAATATGAAAAGCACTAAAACAAATGAGAGAATGGAAATGCACACTACTGATCATAGAATTGGTAATAGGCAAAAGAGTGAATTTATTTGAAAATATGATGGGACGCTACCCTGTTGAATTTAACGTCTACGGTAAATGTGTCAGAATCCCAGTATCTTAATTGTTTAATGCTTTGGTTTCATGGTTTCAACTTCAGGTACACTTGAAACATATAATTTTTCAAATATTTAAATAATACCTTACTCCCATTGTGATTTAGTTGTATGGGAAAAATCCATTTAAGTTACTATTTAGGATGTCATAGAGACTTGAGGCTAATTCCAATAGTAATAAATATCCCATCCAGGCTTGAGTCATATGTTTGTAAAGTTTTGAAAAAAATCAACTCCAACATTTTTACATGTAAAATGAGGTAATATTTTGGATGCCCCAATGGAGACATAGACTTATAGTCAAATTTATATTCTAAAATATCTATATTTGGGACCAGAGAAGTGGCTAAGTGATTAAGAGCATTGGCTACTCTTGTAGAAGACCCAGCACCTACATGGTGGCTAACAACAATCTGTAACTCCAGTTCCACTGAATCCAAAGCCCTCTTCTGACCTTTGTGGGCATTGAATGACAGGGCTGCACTTACATGCATGCAACACACATTGAAATACTAAATAAAATAAAAAAAACAATAAAATGTCTAAATTCTACCCTATACATACACATTAACTGTGTTCTTCACATTTCTGTCAGCAACAAGGAACTATTATACATTTCTCCTCAGTGTATTAGCTAATATAGTCCATGCAGGGAACATAATTGTGTAGATGAGGATAATGGTAGCAATTATGACATGGAAGAAATGATGAAAACACTGGATTTTAAACTTTATTTTTGAACAAGATTTTTTTTCATTGTTCTTTTTGAGACAGGGTCTCCCTGTAGCCCCAGCTGTCCTGGAACTCACTATGTAGACCAGGATGGCCTTTAACTCACAGAGATCCACCTGCCTCTGCCTCCCGAGTGCTGGGATTAAAGGTGTGTGCCACCACACCCATCTTGAACAAGCTTTTAAACACAATCTTCCTTAGTAAAATTAATTAATTAATTAATTAATTAATTAATTAATTTGCATCTAGCAGGCTATCTGGGTAACAATCAATGCAAAAATGAACTTAGAAACTGGCAAGATTTGATATTTTGACAAACGATGAAATGGAGAAAAGGTCAAAGAGACATTTCAAAGTGTGAGACAAGATGACATTCAGTCAGTTAGTACTTTAGATTACTCTCTGAGGTTGTTCGAGCTTGGGAAAATACAATGATTTGACCACAGCCCCTTGCTGAGAACGTAGCACACACTTGTCTCTCATGAACCAAATAGATGGATGAGCCATCTTTCAGGGGATTTGACTTGTTCCATTCTTATCAGATGACACAATGCCTTTTAGTTTCTGTGGATTAAATAAGACATAATATGAAGTAATTTCAAACAGTGTCTCTATGATTAAAATCCATAGAATCCCAAAATATCTAATCATTTAGTAAATTAAAGTTTCCATAACAATGAAAATGTCGATGGTATATCCAAAGAACTGAAGTATATAATTACAATTTTGTGAAATGTCATCTGGTTGCGACAGAAGAGAGACGACTCCATGATTAAGAGAGCATACTGCTCTTGCCAATGACCAGAGACCAGAGTTCAGTTCCCAGCACCAAAATCACCAGGTCACGATAAGCCCAGATCCAAGGGATATGATGCCCTCTTCTGACCTCTGAGGGTACTTTCACTCATGTGCACATACCCACACAGAGATGCACACTCACGGTCATAATTTAAAAATAATAAAATAAATATTTACGAAACAACTGCTTACTCAGAACCAAATGCAATGCAACTATTTTTATTTGGATCTATCAAGTAAATAAATACTAACACTAATATCTTTTACATTCCCTAGCAGAAAAGGCAATATAATTTCTAAACTTTCAAGTTGAAATTTATTACGTTGAGGGAAGAATACACAATATATTCAATTCATCTCTATATTACCTTTTCTTTCACTCTATTCAATATACTCATCAGAATGATAAGTAGCTGCATTTATAAAAATACCTGGGCCAGAGAGATGGATCAGCAAGTGAAGTTGCACTTTGACAAAAGCTTGACACCCTGAGTTATACTCCTGTGACTTACAAATATAAATGGAGAAATATTACTCCCCCCTGTTTTCCTCTGACATCTACATGTACATCATGTCATGCACACATATGTGCATGCACGTACAAACACACAAACACACAGAAATAAACAACTCAGACTTCAGGTAAAGCAATGGAATAAAAATAATTAGTTAAGAGGCCCTGCATTGTTAACAAGGATTCAAGTTCATTCCTTGTATTCTGCCATTTTTATTCAGTTTTGGTTACTTTTATATTTGTGAAATGGCTGGCACAGCTCTAGAAATTGCATGTTCACATATTTAGTTTCATATATTCCTTTCTTTTGTACATGCAGATCTTTCCCAGAACAGATAGCTACTTTATTAATTTTTTGAAAAGAAATGGATTTTTTTAATTGGCCTAGATTAGTAACAATATATCCCTCAAGACCCAAATGAACAGATAGCTGAAAGTTTTGGTCACCCAGTAGGGGAAGAAAATTAGCATATTAGTGGTAAAGAATAAGGAGTGAATGGCTGCTGGCTAGGTAAACTAGAAGACAAACAGTTATGTAATATGAGATTGCATATATATTAGGTACTGGGATATGATATATAGTCATTGATTCTGTTTATAAAGAGATACCAGAGGCTAGTATTATATTTATATTTGTCTTGTTATGCCAGAAAAGCTGTTAAGCCCCAAGTATGCCAATTAAATATGAACAGCTTAGCCAAAGAAAGAATAGACCTTTTAAAATATCTTAAGAGGATAAATCTTCCATTAAAATGAGTAGATGCTGATACTCAGAATTGATGAAGGATGACATGGAATTTTTTTAACTAACAACATTTTCTATGTCTGTCAGTTACATTAGGAATTGATATTTTTGTTTGTTTTGAGACGTGATCTCCCTGTTATTAGAACTGGTTATTAGACCAGACTCAGCTCAATCTCATGGAGATCTGCCTGACTCTACCTCCCAAGTGCTGAGATTAAAGTCATGCACCACCACACACAGCCAAGCTGTAACTTTTAAGATTAAATTATAAAGGAATTTATTAATAATGAACACTTTTTCATTTTTTATTTATGAGTGTTTTGCCTTCATACATGTAAGTGCACCTATGTTGTACAGTGTTCAATGAGAACAGAAGATGGTGTGGGATCCCCTGGAGCTGGAGTTATGAACAGTTGTTAGCTACCATGTAGGTGCTGGAAACAGAACCCAAGTCCTCTGCAAGAGTAGCCAGTGCTCTTAACTGCTGATCTCCATCTCTCTAGCCCAAGATAGGACATGTTTAATCCATGTGTATCAGAACCATTTGATCTACGTTGAAATGCAGGACTCTGGGACCCTCTCCAGATTTACTGTTAGATTCTGGGAATAGGACTCTGCAATCAATTTTATTTTTATGCTTTGGTCTTTTTGAGACAGGATCCCCCTGTAGCCCCAGCTGGACTGGAACTCATTATGTAGACCCAGGCATTTATTTATTTTTTAAAAATATTTTATTTATTATTTTTATTTTATGTCTATGCATGTATTGCCTGCATGTAGGTAAGTGTGCCCATGTCTTACAGTGCCTGCTGAGGACAGAAAAAACTGTCGGATCTACTGGAACTGGAGTTATGGACAGTTGTTAGCTGCCACGTGGGTGCTGGGATTCAAACCCGGGTCTTCTACAAGAACAGTCAGTGTACTTAACCACTAAGCTATCTCTCTAGCCATGGTATTTATTTTATATTAAGGTTTAATCAATGAATTGATCAGTTTAAAGTTAGTATTTTTCTTTGCAGTTCAATTTTCAGCATAATGCTAAAATATTTGAATGTGGGCAGTGGATTTGGCATTAGGTCAAAGGAATGGTTCGTGCACCAGAAGTTGGAAACAAAAATTTAGAAAGCAAAAACTGCTGTGCCAGTGTTTATTCTCTTATCTGTGCCTTTTCTCCTGACCACCTAATGTTTGTGTTTTATTATTCTTGGTTTTAAAAGATATATTTTTTGTTTTATGTGTGTATGTCTGAGTGTGTATGTGTACCGTGTGTATGTGCAGGCCAGAAGAGAGTGTCAGATTCTCTGGAACTACAATTACAGAAGCAGTTGTTAAACACCTAATTTGAATGCTGGAAACTGATCCAAGTCTTCTTCTTCTTCTTCTTCTTCAAAAAAAGTATTCTTGACCTCTGCAAGAACAGCAAGTTCTGGTGACTGCTGAGCTATCTCTCCAGCCTATAAGCATCCAATAAATTACCTTCCTAATGGTGAGGTAGTCACTTAATAACCAGTTTGAATGATACCCATTTCATCTGATGAGTGAAGAAACTAAAATTCCTTATGAATATATCCAGAAAGTTACAGAGCCTTCATTCACTTTAGCCTGACATGAAGCAGCAGGAAGCATCATATATGTTTGACCTCTACATGAACCTCAGTGGTTTACTATGGAACAATGATCTCTTCCTAAGTTTTTGCAACTACAATATTTTGTATTTAGGCATCCTTTTCCCTTCATTTCTTCAGAAGACAAGTAATAATCTCTAAAAATGAGAAGATAATGAGGGACTGAAGAACTGAAGGAGAATGAAAGTGTTCAAGTCATTGGAAAGGGGGAAAAGGTAAAATTATCCCCAAATCATAAAATAAGAACATAGTGAGACCCCTGTAGTTTAATCCAGATCTTTTAGTTTATAGAAAAGAAAGGTTCAGCCACTGGGATATATTCAACCTATCTAGAGTCTGTCCCTTAAAGATCAGCTCTACTTCACCCAGCAGTAATCAACTGCCGAAAGTTCTTTGGCAAAGATTGTGGACGCTGTCCTTTTCCCCAGCACTATGCAGGGTTTTTATGTGCTTGAATTTGCATGGGTCTTGGGCATGTTGACACCATTGCTGTAGGTTCATATGACCAAGGTCCCAGGAACCTGTAAGACTCTGTTTCCATATGGCCATGCATCTCTTCTCATGGCTCTTACAACCTTTCTGTCCTCTCATCTACAGTGATCCCTGAACCCTGGGTGGGTGAAATTTAATAAGGATTCCTGACCAGGAATCTGCAGTCCAAAATCTTATTATTTACACTTTGGTGATTTGTGTTCATTACCCTCTGTTGCATAAGAGAGTTTCACTGATGAATGTTGAGAGATGCATTAATATTCTCTGTACCCCTTGTTCCACTCTGTTCTGTGAGCCTTTGTTATAGGGCATCGATTGTAGATGTGTCACTTAGGGTTGGGCATCTCACAGATACTTATTATTTGTGTGTGACCAGTTGTAAAACTCTGCTGCAAAAGAAGCTTCTTTGATGAGTGGTGCCTGACATAGTTGCCTGTAAATATAAAGATCCATATTTAGCATACAGTAAGAGGGACATCTGTGTACATGTACTTGCCTCAATAGGTCTTAACAGATATGACAGAATGTATGAAATCCGTTGTAGCAGGCTATGAGTGTGTCCAGATGGGAAGGTTGCATAAAGATTTTTAAGGTGTTTTGTAGGATATGCACAAAAATTTAATAAAAATCTACAGTATTCTGTACTAAAAAATAAAAAAGACAAAAATAAAAGTATTGAAAAATGATGAAATTAGAGGGATCACTTGTCTTTTTAAGGCTCATATAGCTAATTAGCAAAAGATCTGCTATAAGAGCTCAGGCTTGCTTGAATACCAGGCAGTTCATTCATAAACACACACATATGTGTGTGTGTGTGTGTGTGTGTGTGTGTATGTGTGTGTGTGTATTACTGTTTTACCAAGAACAAGTAGATATCACATGTAGTGTCAACTCAGATTTTACAGAGGCAGACCCCGCCGTGTAAGAACAACAACAGCTGCAGGAATGTGACACCAGCAAGCAAAAGCACTGGAGTAACCCAAACAAGCAGCTTCCTCGCTCTCCAGTGAATTTCCATGGCAGGCTGCAGAATTTGCTGGTGGGGATGAGTCATCAATTGACTTTGGTGCATAAAGTAATTGCTGCTGATAGCTCCACCTCCTGCTTTGTTTCTTTTTAGTAGATTCGTTCATTATCTTTATGCACCCTTAGTGGGACAGTGATAGTAATATTTGGTGTGTTAATTTTCTCACACTTGAACTGTCAGGATCATCATAATCTTCTCTGCTAATCCCAGAAAATTTTGAAAAACAAGAAATTTCATGTGAAATGTCTGAATGACATGAAGATTTTATATTTTCTTTTTATTCTTAAACAAAAATACTATGATCATTACATTTTAAGTGGCAATATCCATGTGTTTAAAGGTGTCTGATACAGAGGGAAAGGAATTACATCTATTTCAAAGCAATAATAATACCACCATATCTCAGATTTTGCTCTGGAAGTAGATTTATATATATATTTTTCCTTTTAAAAGTGTTTACTTAAATTTTACATAATATAGAGCATCATTAATATTCATTAACTCTAAATTGCAGATCTGATTTGCCCACTGATTAGTGTTATTTGCCAAGTCAAAGAAGTTAGCCATTTCATAGACGTAAATGGATTGTCTTGGGAATTCTCTTTTGTTTAATTATGTCTTTGATTTAGAATTTCTGAGACATGGTTGTAATAAGTTACCCAAACTGGTATGGAATTAACTTGCTATCTCAGCATGGCCTCCAACTTAGAATTATCGTGCCTTTTCCTCCCAAGTGCTGGATTTATATGTTTGTACCACTATGCCTGCATCTCCTTGGTGATTTTAGTAATTATTAAAACTCCTAACACCTGAAATGTCTATGGGAATGATGCTAACTTATAGATGCATTATGTGAAGCATAAATCTTCATAGCTTAGATCAACCAAAGCTCACATTGTACAAAATGTTTGAGAGTTAAAATATATGTATATATATATATATATAAATTTCAAATGTACTTTTATGATCTAGTCAGCATTTTAAGAGCTAATTATCCCCCACTTGAGCAAGAGTTCTGATATATCATCCTATTTAGATAAAAGAAAGACCAATATTGAGATAACTTAAGGCAAGACAAGAAAGGGTTTAATAAACATAGCTGAGTTTTTCCATATATGTTGTTAGAATTAGGTTCCTGCAACAAAAATTACCATTTCATAAAAATTATAAAATAGTAGATTTACTAAAGCTTTTTTTTATTAAAAATGGAATCTGCATTCAAAAATCAATTACTTTAAGGACAAATTATTTTAACATATATTCCCAAGAAGTTACATTTTGCTGAAAAAAAATCTTGCTTATTTTGGTGATTTCTAAATCTTTGAGATACATGTCATTGATGAAGGCTATAAATTACCTCATTAAATATTTTTCAATGAACCATTGCTTATGCTTAATGTCAAAAGAAGTAACTAGATTTCATATTACAACATATGTGAAAAAATTGGTGGATTGCAAAATAGCCATCACCTACCTTAAAAGAATATGTGGGTTCTGCCAAAATTTGAGCTATAAATCACCATCACTTAAATGCTGATTTACTTCAATTTAGATTTCAGAAAAATTAAGAAAGCAATAAATCCATTAGATTAACTGTTAACTTCACTGAGCTGACTTTGAATGGAGGATAACTGTTTTTCTTTGGTCTATTTTTTTTTTAATTCTGCTTAGTTGGTTTTGTCAATCACATTACCGTTATTTCTCCCTTCTAATGTGTTCGATGTTAGTTCATTTGAACAATGTCTAAATAATATTTTACAGTAGTACTAACTCTTTTTGGTAATTTGTTTATATAAGCATTTGGGGGGGGCAGGTGTTTTGTTTGCACACAGGTTAGAAAGAATAACTTTTCCATACATAGTGGAAAATGTAGAACACAAATTAAGTGATGGGTTCCTATATGAACAGAAAGAAAAAAACATTCACAAACAACAAATAGAAGTATCAGCACTTTTTAATGGGTTTCCTCTCCCTTAGCTCCATGGAGAGAAAATATTTCAGTCAGATATTACCAGCATTTAAATCATTACCCAGTATATGGGCAGATGGCCGACCAATTATTGTTTATAGGGACAGATGGCAGTTCCTTGTACCCTCTTTCTTGTTTCTGTGTTTTTAAAGCTCAGCAGTTACAATGAGAAGCCTTCATAGGACCATAAAATACAAACTGCTTTAAATAACTCTGAACGAGGATTTTGACTGATGTGCTTAAAAGAAATAGTCACAGTTTGAAACTCCATCTGCAGAGATGATAGGAGCATACCTCTGCAGGTTATTGTTTATATGAATAACACACTACTTTTGGCAAGATCTACATATAGGCATACAAAATGACAGGAATACAATAAATATTTGAATCCAATTAAGTGTTTTATCCTTCACTGGACAAAGGCAAATTTGTAATATAAACTTAATAACCAACACCAGTACATGTTAAACAATTGGCTAGGGTTCCTGAGAGGTACAAAGTAAGAACACCAGGGCTTATGCTGTCTTTAGCTACCTGAAAATCTAAATGAGATGTGAAACATATACACAGATCATTGCAGTGCAAGAAGAGTGTATCAAATGCCAAATAAGTGACACATAATCTTGAGAGGATGAAATAGGGTTATGACTGTGGACATGAGTGCTTACTGAGCAGGGGTAGTCATCTATTAGAAAAATAAAGTTCAGTGAAGATTTGGCTTATGGAAACAATGGCCTGAGCAAAGATGTAGAATACGAAGCATGGACTAAGTTTGTACACCCTCTGTTGTTGTTTATTGTGTTATTGTGAAATATTTTCTTTCTCTTATTCTTATATAGTGGTATAATGTGATGAAAGGTGGTACGCGGTATAACAATTCAATTAGCTCAAAAGAATAATTTAAAGGAATAGTAATTGTTAGGATCCTTAGTATCAGTAACATGAATGGTAGACTACACCACTTCAGAATTCTAATCATGCATGAAGTATTATAATGGCATTGTAGAAGATTTTTATCTAGATGTTGTGTGGAATAGATTGGAAAAAGAGAAGCCATTCCAAGTCATTACTGTGATGCATATGATTGAAAATAATAAATCTCTAAAATAGAGTAGAAAGTGTGAGGCAAGAGCAAGAAGATGATAGTCATTGTGAAGAAACAGTAAATTGATTTTGATGATAGGAAACAGGTGAATAACCAAAAAAAAAGAGGGAAATGAATTCAGACCAAATGTTCATGATTAGAAAAATGAAAAATAATTTTCCTTTTAGCAATAAGAACTTGAAAGCATGAGAGGGGAGCCATTTAATAGAATTGATATTTTAGATATTGTTGAAACATCGAAGTAGAGTTGTATAGACATCATTTGATGATATAGAGAAAAGATACTTCATGAGATGAATATTTTGAACTAATAGTCGTAATGATAAAAGTGGATGAGATTACTAGGGAAGAAGGGATTAAAGGAAATGGCAGGGCAATGAAAACAAAGCTTGAGAGCAATACGCCCACTTTAAAACCAGCTTGTTAAATGTTATTTTCACCACTGCTCAATTGTATGTGTGTGTGTGTGTGTGTGTGTGTGTGTGTGCGTATGTTTATAATAGTTGTAAGTTTAAAGTGATATTTTGTGTTCATTGTAATATAAGACTATAAAGTACTGTCTCGTGCCTTTTTCTGCTTTTATACTGAAAATAGAAAGGCATATAGTCTGGAGACAAAGCATTCCTCTGAGTAGATGTTATAAAGAATAAGCCACAAAGAAATTAATAAACAATGACTAACTATAGCAAATAAAAACACATAACTGGTGTTTTTTTCATTAACAGAGAAAAATATAGTTTTGATTGTACTGAAAGCTTCTTTTGCATTTTGAATGAAGTCAATGTAGTTTGAGCAATCTAACATTAATGATTTTATTTTTCCTAAATGGTTCTTGTCAGGATTAGAAACAAACGTTCATAGTAACTTTATTTTCTTGTTTTCAACATGAATGAATTCTAGTGAAAATTTCAAGAATCCTTGCCAAATATAAAATTCAAGATCTATAAAAACATGAACTCCATCTTACCCCCAACTCATGGAGGGAACAGATGTTAAGATTGGGGATTAAATTTGATAGAGGTGAAAGGGCTTAACAGCACTGAAGTTTTCTTGACGTGGGAGTGGATCCTTCTTGGTGATTATTCATTTGATCCTAACCAAAAATAATGTACAGTGCTTGAACTGAAGGATTTATTAAGAAATAGAGTGACTGTGTACTGCAATATTCTATTGTATCACTATATAGAGATCGAAGGGGCCTTAGACATAATAGTCTAATCTCATGATTTAAACTTTAGATAAAAAAGCAGAATCAAGAGTAAAAACAAATCAGTTTATCTGGTCCAATTGTATGTCCTTAAACACCCAAAAGGGAAGTATAACCAAAAATTAA